>NC_069114.1:17524331-17833706 GCF_025612915.1 Magallana angulata | reverse complement strand
ATTTGTTGATCGGAAATGTCTATTGTCAAGTCGTATATAAAATTTCTATTTTAAGTGTTGTAATAAACTATAATTATTTTAATAAACATTGAACAGAATTAGTTGAGGATGAATAGGGTCAGTCCTTTACCCATGCTTATAAAGTGTACGAAGTTTGATAAACATGCACGTGAGGGTTTTCTTTTAATCTTGCTTAAAAAGCTGAAATGCCACGCATACATATACACAGCAGTAATGATATATCCCCTTCGCAACAAGTTGTGCGAGGTGATAACAAACAGGCTTTGGCCATTGTTTTTGCAACAGAAAGTACTGTAAGTGATGAAATATTTTTCAGTAAGTCTTCCTTGAAGAAGCGTGCATTAAATGATGATGACCTTTGCCAGTTGTCCCTGAACACTACAAGTATTTCAAGACACCTAAGTGCACTGATTACTGATCAAGATGCACGAAAAAGCTGTGATGAAGCCTTCAACCTTTGACCAAAAGTATTAACCTAAAGCTTAAAGCTATTGAATCTGACATTTTCTGCATTGGAGCATTACAAAGGGTTTACGGATTACGATACACAGCTGATGCCCATTGGTTGTCCGACAATCTTGCGAAATTGGATTAGAAAAAGGCTAAATGCATTGAATTACATTGTTTACTGGATGTTGTATTCCATCAGTTGTGCTAAACCTCTGTCATAAATAATACCAGTCGGAGAAAATTTGTAGAAGTCATTCTACAGGAACTAGTCGAACTCAAAGATGTGGTGAAGCAGAACGCCATGGATTTGAAAATGAATGTTTTAAGGGTCAGAGTTGTTTGCAGATCAGTGGACATATTTTGGATGAGTTTTTAACTGAGATAGAAAGCTTAATTGAGTGTCAAGTGCTTTTTTCAAGCCTAAACCAAGAAACCGTATTGGAGGATTTTTGATTTGAGAAAAAAGGGCGATGGCTCACCATGCAAAAATATTTTACAGATGGACATTGTAATCTGCAAATTATGTACAAAGTCGTAAGCTAATAGATAAGTTCGCGGTCATATGTCATCGGGTCCAGCACGTGCAGTCGAGGACATTCAACTTTCAGTCATGACGTCATCATTGTGTATGTTCAACTATTTCTTACATACATTGTGTTACTATTATTTTTATTTTGTGTTTTGACATTTTACCCCGATTTTGTGTCAGACGATGTGTTTCGCCGCCTACATATTACTTGCTATAAATTTCGGATTGTGATGTTGTTATAACGTTAAACAGAGTATTAAAGATAATTTACAATACTACTTACATGATGACATAAGAAAAAGGCTGTTTATTTCTCTATTAATCGGTATATTTCTCGTCACATGTTTTCTTTGTTATTCCGAAGTGCAATTTCCCATGATGCACTTTTATATAAGAAGTCTTAAGAGTATTAAGCGGCAAATTCAATAATATGTTAATATTTTTAATTGTTAAATTTATAGTGTTTATCAAATAATTTAGTTCTTAATTGTTGTTTATATTTCATGTGACACTTTATCGTACAAGTGAGAATGTTAGTATTTTTAATTGTTAAATTTATAGTGTTTATCAAATAATTTAGTTCTTAATTGTTGTTTATATTTCATGTGACACTTTATCGTACAAGTGAGAATAAGGGCATCGCGTATCAGTCAGTGATTGGTTGATTGGTTTAGCTGCACGATGTTTCTGATTGGTCGGCATATTTTGCGTCATTTGGTGAATTTAATGACGTGTTCAATATTAAAACGAGTTGCAGATCGGGTTTGTTTAAAGAGTACACAACGGAAGCAGGTGTGTGTTATTTTTATTTTATTTCTTGGGTCAATTGAATAACATTGGAGGCAGGGGGATGACTTTACTTAAAAGATTGAGTGTTCATAACAGTTCTGCTTTAATTTATACCAGTTGGGCCACGTTCACAATACCAAAACAAGAGTTAAGTTACCCCAATTCAATGGAAAAGAAGACTGGAAAATCTGGTATACAAGATTCGATGAGACAGAAGAACGAAATACCGTAATTGGAGTAAAAAACGGAAACTTGATTAGTTATTGCCTGGGGTGCCAGCAGCATATAGTAGTATAGCAGTATACGGCCAACTGTCGAAGTCCACTCCCAGAAACTACAGGAAACTAACAGAAGAACGGAACAGCAGATTTCGGGTAGTAGAAACCAGAAAGACCTTTATTTCCAGGTTTATTAACCGTCAACAAAAACCTGGAGAGAAAGTAGAAGATTACGCTGCTGACTTAAAACGCCTGTATGAAAAAGAACATCCAAAAAGGAACTCCAAAACAAGGGAAGATGATCTGTTACAAAGATTATTAGATAGCCTAGCAGACAGCATTGCGCGATTTCATGTTGAAAATGTAAAAGAACCTGAAAATATAGACGTGGTTACCATACAAGTGGTAAATTTCGAAGATATTGGTCGAGGGCAGAAGAATAAGAACAAAACAGTGAGACAAACCAAAGGGCTGAAAACAGGATTAAGAGATGAAACCTTTAAGAAGTTCTCAAAGGGAGGTCAGACTAAAAACACAGCGAATCAGACAGAAAATCAGAAGAAAAACAATGAGCTACAAGTACAGCTCCGAACGTTTAGTGAAGAGTTGGACATATATGAATACAAAAAAACAATATGCTATAAAAGAAAATAATGAAACTTCGGCTGATAACAGAAGTAAAGAACCGCAGCAATTGACTAGCCACTGAAAACCTCAACATAGTTATAATGGAATATCTTTCATGCTCTGCTACTGTTGTAAACAGAATGGACATGTGCTCGGGAATGTCCCCTGAGAACAACCTGCAGTCATAATCAACAGTCTGTTGAGAAAGCCCCTACTTTAAATGGCCATTAACCATTTCCTGGGGTCGAGAGGTGGCTACAAAGGGCTAATTGTATTCAGCGCGTCGGCGCGCCCATCTGATCTCTTGTATTCAAAGTATAATCTACTCAAATGACGTCGATTTTTCTTTGTTTTAAAGCTGCTTGGTCCGATTTTATATCAAATTTTATGCACGCTTTTAAACGATGGCTATGCTTAGTATATGTATAATAATAGACATTGCAGTAGTTTTACCCGTCAATTATGCCAAATTTCACTGAAGAAAAATACGTACAAAATTTGCTAACAAAACAAACGACATTAAAAGGTACCTCGTTATTTCGCCTCATGTTAAATTTCACCCCTGACGACGAGACGGGTATAGTTGTATTACGAATTTGACATCGCTTTAAATAAAGGTCGAAATGACCAGACAAATTACAAATAAACATGTGTACGTCTTTTTCGCTAATATTTCTAAAGTCTGCTTTCTTTACAATCGATGCATAGCATGCGGATTGAATAACCCCAATCATTCGGGGGACGAAATCAAGCGGTTTCCTTTTCTAAACATTCACGTGATGCATTTTGGTTTGTTTTTTCGTTTGCCCAAAGAGAAATTATTTTTATTTATTTTGAATATTTCTAACTTTGAAAGGAGACTGATTCTGCTGATGTAAATAGGAGAAAGTCCATAACTTTCTGAGATAAATGATTTGTATGAAAAAAAATTTGATACTGTAATTACAAAAAAATCGGACCAAGCAGCTTTAAAGCATTATCGCTTACATTCATGTAAAGAAATTTCGACCCCGATAGTAATTACCTTAACATATAGTTTTGATTCACTTTTATAACGGTAGGCGGTCGAGTTTTTATAAATCGCAGATTTATTCTTTAGTGACACAAACCAAAGTTCTTTGCAATTCATTTTTAATTCATGATTTGCCAATGGATATTGTCTATTTTTCTATAACTTTGAGCGGTTAGAGCTTTTGTTTTTATTTTCTTTGGACATCAGCTAACATTTTTTTAATCTTTAATATGACATTGATCCTGAAGTCCAGTCTACTTTTATAAGACTAATTCTGGCATTAAATGCCAACAGAGACATAAACAACATACACACAAGTGTTTTTTTTTCTCTGATGCCAAACAGGGTATCGGTGTTTTACAAACACATACTGTCCGTATTTATGAATACCAACTTTGAATATATAATCGTCTAGAAATTGAACTGGCCTAAACATTATAAACCGTGGTATGGGGTCGTCCAGTATGTAAATTTACATGGCAAGATTTCTCCATGCTGTCTTTAGTGTGAATGATATCAAATATTATGTTAACACACGGCTAATCGTCGTCTGAGCAATGATATAGTAAGGTTAATGACAAGAAGGCCCATGGCTTGTACATACATTTTCTATAACTTTAAATTTTCTCCCACACCTATTCCCGATATATTGTTATTATTTTATCAAGTGCTTCTTTCCAATTTAAATAATAAAACAAGGTACTACTATACACATGCGCAGAGGATAATCAAATAATATGTTTCCTTTTCAGCATTGAACCCGTACCTTATTACTAATCAATGAATACTTATCTAGGGTACAATTTCACCGCGTGGATGGTGGTCCAGGGCACAGATGTAATATTTATTTTTGAAATATGATAATTTACTGTACTACAAAAATAATTATTATAGTACAGAGAATTATCTCATTATCGCAAGAAATATTTTTAACATCATCCAGCTGCTTGTGCTTCCCTCTCTCCAATGCTCTCGTGAAAAAATTAAGCTGATTTCTAGTGATATTAAGCATTATATGAAAAAAACATGAAGTTTGATGACAAAAAACGTAAAATTGTATTATAACGAACTCATCAAACAAACAGAATTCACGGCAGTATTAACGACTTGGTGCGCATGCGTCAACTATTAACAACTCTTTTCACAGCTCCGGGAATTTTATTCAAAATCCCGGCTCTTCGGGAAACTTCTGCTGTATGTTTGGATCTAATAGTTTGTAAGGTGTTCTAGATTACTGCGAGACCGTTTGTTTTCATCGATCCATAAAATATTGTGTATAATTCTCTATAGTTCTTCGCATTTACCTTCGTGATAAGCTACTTTCACTTCCCCAATATGGGGGAAATATAAAATTTGTGTTTTAAGATGTTGCAGTTTATAACAATAATTGTCTCTTTTGCATTCATCATTTGGCTTTTAGCCTGTTTCATACGCAAATATACTCATGATCAGCACTATGTTAGAGAATTTCAAGGTCCAAATCGTCTTGAAATATCATTCCAACCCAGTCTACATTCAAGAAATTTTCTGAATATTTCCATTGCTAAATCTTTAACAAACGGAACAGGGAGTGCCAATCAGTGTCTAACTAGGGCCAACAGAGCTAAGTATATTACTACATGTAATTACTTGAGTCTTATACTCATTGCTTTAGCATGTGATGTTGAACTGAACCCTGGTCCAGAATATCCATGTGGTATGTGTAACCAAGAGGTATCATGGAGCCACCAAGGGGTCTGTTGTGATGCATGGTTTCATGCCTCCTGTCAGAATATAAACTCAACGGTTTATGAAGCCCTAAACAACACAAATTGTTCATGGGTATGCTTTCAGTGTGGTATGCCTAACTTCAGCAGTGGCCTTTTCTCTTTTAATTACCTAGAAACAGAAAATACCTATGCCCCCCTTAATCAAGAAGACTCTGAATCAAGTATGGACCTACCATCCGGTCCACCACAAATCACATCAACACCTAAAAAAAGCACTCAAAAACAAAGTACCAGTAATAAGGATAATGTCAATAGAGGGATAAAGACCTTAAACATCAATTGTAGGTCTATCTGTAATAAAAAAGATGAATTCCAAACTCTCATAGATACTGTCTCCCCTGATATCGTAGTCGGTACTGAATCATGGCTGACACCTGATATAGCTGACAGTGAGGTATTTCCAGTAGACATGGGTTATGCTGTGTTTCGTAGGGACAGAGTTACAACCAGAGGTGGAGGTGTATTTATACTAGTTAGTAAACAGTTTACAGCCTCCAGAGCCTCCGAGCTGGAAACTGACTGTGAGTTGTTGTGGGTCAAAGTTGTATTGCATGGTTGCAAAGCATTATATGTAGGTGCCTATTACAAACCAGAGGAAGCCGACGAACACAGCTTTGTTGAGCTGAATATCTCGCTATCCAAATTTGCGCATAAAGGTGGAACTCTCTGACTTATAGGCGACTTTAATATGCCAAAATATGATTGGGTTAGAAATAGTATTGACGTTAGTTGTAGAAACACAACCCTATATGAATACTTTATAGAGCTCATACAAGACAATAATCTACAACAAATGGTAGACTTTCCTACTAGAGGTGAAAATACTCTTGATTTGTACTTAACAAATCGCCCAACCCTGGTAAGTAGAGTATCCCCTATACCTGGTATAGGTGATCACGATATTGTATATACTGAGGCAAATACAAAACCACAGGTAAGCAAATGTCCATCTGTATAAAAAGGCAGACTGGGATGTCTTTAGACACCCTATTGCTCAGTATAAAGACCATGTTCTCATGAATAAACCTTTATACACAAACTCTGATAATTTATGGAATGAGTTCAAACAAAAAATCTTAGAGGGTGTATCAACCTTTGTACCATCAATAAGGACCAGAGGAAAAAACAAGCTACCCTTGATTGATATTCACATCAAACGTTTAATTAGAAAACGTGATAAACTCTTTTATAGACAGAGAAGAACAAAGACACCAGAGGATAAATAGCATTATAAAAACATCAAACATCTTGTACAGCGGCAAACAAGACTCTCGTATGATAGGTATGTGAACAACATCCTAGGTATATTGGAGGACCAGGTCTCTGACTCAGAAACAGGCCCAATACAAACCTATGCCCCCAAAAAACTCTTCACCTTCTTAAAGCATGCTAAGAGGGACTCGTGTGGCGTGTCACCGCTCAAGGAGGGCGGAACCCTCAAATCAACACCAGTAGAGACGGCTAACATTTTAAACCGCCAATTTCAGTCGGTTTTTAGCCCTAAATCTCCTCTATCCCTCTCCCAACTATGTGACATGAAGGTGAGGGACCATAACAGTACCCCTCCCCCAGTTTAGTATGCTAGTACCTCCATTACTCATGAATCCTCTCCATCAAGAATCCTGATGCCTGACATACAGGTATGTACAAAGGGTATAGAGAAATTGTTAAAAAATCTGAAAACAGACAATGAGGTAAGCCCAATAATTCATATTCTCTTTTAGCTCTCATATGACACGGGTGTACTACCCAGAGAGTGGTGTACAGCAAGTGTACACTATTTAAGAAGGGGGACAGATCAAAACCGGCCAACTACAGACCAATATCCCTTACCTGTATAGTGTGCAAAACTATGGAGCATATCATCGCATCCAACTTAGTAAGGCACTTTACACAGAACACTATCTTGTATGATCTCCAACATGGTTTTAGGGAGCGACGCAGTTGTGAAGCTGGTGATGCTGGTAGATGAACTTGCTAGGAACATCCAAAATGGTAAACAAACCGACCTGATCCTGCTGGACTTCAGCAAAGCTTTTGATGAGGTCTCACACAATAAATTACTTTTTAAACTACATCAGTTTGGTGTTCGAGGCCGAAACCTAGCATGGATCAAGGAGTTCCTCAGTAATCGTTCCCAGAGGGTAGTGGTAGACGGCGAGTTCTCTACATCCATCCCTGTTACATCTGGGGTCCCCCAAGGTTCAGTCATTGGTCCTATTCTTTTCCTTGCATATATAAATGACTTACCAGAGCAAGTGAAATCACACGTCAGACTCTTCGCCAATGACACTGTCATCTATATTACTTTAGATGGCAAGGGACGTCAGTCATTGCTTCAAGAGAACCTAAAGAAACTTGAGCACTGGGAGACCCTGTGGGATATGGAATTCAACCCAAGTAAGTGCCAGGTTATCCATGTAACAACATCCAAAAACCCCATCCGTACCAAATATATACTACATGGACAGGTGCAAACATCAGTTTGGTGTTCGAGGTGGCCGAAACCTAGCATGGATCAAGGGGTTCCTCAGTAATCGTTCCCAGAGGGTAGTGGTAGACGGCGAGTTCTCTACATCCATCCCTGTTACATCTGGGGTCCTCCAAGGTTTAGTCCTTGGTCCCATTCTTTTCCTTGCATATATAAATGACTTACCAAAGCAAGTCAGACTCTTCCCAAAAGTATACAACTGGTGATGTTGCTTAATTGTTAAATGAGAAACTTGGAGATAATGAGTGCCCCAAATTTGAATATTTTTATGTAGGACCTTGCATTGTTACAGATACTTTCAGTGGTTTGGTTTTTAGATTCAGGTTGACGCAAGAGGAGATAGCCGAAATGTCAATCACGCCAAGCTGTTGCTATATCGAGGTGACTGTCCACCCAATTGGATCCAGAAAGTTGTGTTGGAGACGAAGAGAAAAGAAACTTAAAGTTACCATCCCCTTGGGTTTTTTTCTGTGTCATGCAGTTTCCACCTACAGTCAAATAAGGAAAAATTTTTGATTACAACAAAAGAGATGTTGTTTATCATGTTCATACG
Organism: Magallana angulata; assembly: GCF_025612915.1. NCBI lineage: Eukaryota > Metazoa > Mollusca > Bivalvia > Ostreida > Ostreidae > Magallana > Magallana angulata. Next base: position 17,825,247 of record NC_069114.1, on the reverse strand, counting down.
ATGCAAGTCTAACCGTTGATTTAGATCAATGGGATATTCTTCTTTATATACTACTACAGCTATTACAAAACAATATGATAGCTATATTATACAAAGCATATCAATGTTTTTTTTAGAATATGCAGTTATATATTAAATGGCAATTTGCATGATTTTTTTTCATGATATTACCTTTCAAAGGCTTCAGGAAGGTTCATAAATGTCCCTGATGACCACAGGTGGAAGACGAGGCCGTGTGGAGTTGTGCTGTGTGTCTTTACAGAGTTAAGCGACATAGCGTCATGAAGCATGTGTTTGCCAAGCACCTTTCTTTGGACGAGTGGTCTTACCAGTGCCCTCGGCATTACACCTATCTAACTTCAGCAGCCATGTGAGGTGGTATTTTAAAAATACATAAGTCAATGGCAGCCACAGATCCAAATTTCCGTCTAGAAGAGATAAATCCCCAGAGCAAGGTTGTTTTCTCTTTCGTCAGTGGACCATTGAGAAATCTCGACATCACTGGAAGAGTAAGAAGAGGCCTACCATTGTTCAAGTGATGCCTCGCGCTCCACCCCCTTTCTCTTCCCTCTCGGTTCGAACTAACTGCTCTGCAGCTTCTTCATTTGTTGGGACTTACAGTCGCGACATAGGAAATGGTTCCACATGCCCGTCTATATTCAAGACAAATTCAGCTTCAACTTTAGCATTCTGTAAGCCAGCTTCAATGGATAACAATGAGAACAATCCTATAACGCTTCATTTGCATGAACATCTGCAGTAGTGGTTGAGGGAATTAAATTCTTCGGAAAGGTTTCAACTGGAAAACAGGTGTCCATCCGGGACATTAACAACTCATGCCAGCTTGGAGAACTGGGGTGCATACCTTTGGTTCCATGTTACCCAGGGGAACGTGGGATCAGTTTCCATTGACTGCTTGAACTGTTTAGTGTTAGCAGTGTAGAATGTGCTGAAGCATTTTAACCGGGTTTTCCAATTAAAATGGTGAAAATGGCGGGCGGGCGGGCGGGTGGGCGGCTGCTTAAAGGGTACCCTTATTGTACGGATAACTCCTCCTACAGTTTTCAAGATAAGAAGTTGTTCTTTTGTAGACCAATGGTACATATATCAGAGGTGTGCATATTGCTAGGATTTTGATTTCTGATAATTTATGAAAAAATACCAGCTTTTGAACTTAGTCATTTTTGGGCAAAATATTGCATATAGGGTAGTCCATTTCACTCGAAACGGGTTGACAAGGATTATGGATACAGTTCACATAAAAGAAAACCCGGTTTGCTGTCACATTGACAGCTTTCACGTGTTGTCTCATGATAAAGGGGTCTCATGTACTGATTGGGACTGAAAGCAGCACAGTATTGAATTACATCATGAAACATGGGAACCCTTTCACTAACACTGTGTATTTTGGCTTGGATATTGTGGACTAGGTGAATCACTCAGGGCATTCAGCTATCAGCCACTCATTGAGCATTGAGCGGGAGTGAACAACAAGGTAGCAGATGCACTTTCCACGATGAGAATCGGACACAGAATGATCACTAGATTACTAGCTAACTTTAAGTCTTCTGTTTATGACTTTAACAATGCACAACAGAGATCTGTTTGCGTTAGCAAAAAAATCACAAGCTATAACAATGCTCCTCAAGGGTTGTAGATAGACAATCTGCCTATGTCGTTCTGAGAGATATACGGTATTGCCTTTCCTCAAATATCACTCATCTCAAAAGTTCTAGAGGAGAATCCGAGGTTTGTCGAATTCTGTTGATAGCATCGTCGTGGCCTCGGAGAGCATGGTTCCATTCCCATGGATTCTCATATTGAAAATCAGAGATCCAACTCCATTGGGGGAAAATGTATCCCATTAGAAATAAAAGTTAGTACATCGAAACCCAGAGTTTTTCTAATTAACAGTCTTCCTTCTACATCTCTAACTTGAAATATAAGGTCTCTCTTGTACAACAAGGAAACTTTTACGTCATGCTGTAAGAAAAATCACACGCTAAGTCTGTAAAGCAAAACTTCGCAAGTACTCTGAATGGTGTGTTGACATAATTGCTATATATTCAGGGTCAGTCTATGACGTTACACATTTTCTTGCAACTATGTTCTTGCAACTTTGTATAGTGAAAGCCTTACATATTCTAAATTATGTGGCACATATTGGCTGATTCATCAATTAATTACCCGGTAGACGGGTAGAAAATAGGAGAGCATCTTCATCTAGTGCGTCTGCCAAATTGCATGTTTAATCTCAAGCCTCCTTTAATCCGGTCCCATCTTGGGACATTAACCAAATTTAATTGTTGACGAAAAGCGCCATTTGAGCCACCAAATGATGTTCTTTTAAAATGTTTCACTTATAAAACGGCTTTTTGAGGCTATTACTACAGCTAGTAGAGTTAGTGATATAAGTTCGTTTGCTTGTATAGAGCCTTACCTCTGAAGTCAAGGACATCATAATGACACCTGGTTTTATCCTACAAGTTTAAAAGAAAATGATAGACCAGGACATGTCGGACATGAAATCGTTGTCAAAAAACTAGACCTTTATAGATCTCGTTATGTTTACCTTAAACCTAAACATGATCTATAAGGGGACATTACTAGATTGTTCATTGGATTATCAAAACCTTCAAGAAAATCATTCCGTTTCCCAAAATCATACAGATTTGTTGTTTAAATTTAGATAACATGAGAGTTCATTCTACTTGGCAATTTCTACATATGTGACGCTCATACAAAAGATATTCTAAAAGCCGCAGATTGGTCTTCAAAATTTTTGGAGTCATTTTGTTCATTGTGTTGTTACTGCAAAGACCTTAATAACGAGAGGACAATTTGAGAAAAAGCTTATTATTTGGGAAACAGTAGGAATTTATGGTCTCTGACATTATTCAGAATGATTCCTCTGGTTTTTTGGTTGTTCCAAGATGCACCATTTCAGTTTTATTATTCATGTGGAATTTCATCTGGTTGTTCCAGAAACAAGACCACGCCAACCTCAAGGTAAGATTGCTTTGAAATCTAGTAAAGACTATATTAAGTTAGTTAACACAGGTAAGTTACCTGAAACGAAATAAAATGTTTCATTTTGGAACCAAATTAAGATTTTACGAGTGATTGTAAAGGGTTACGCACCTGTGTCGAACCACCTTCCACCCTTTGTGGTCTTTTTCTGATTACAATTTGGCCTCAAAGAAGACTGAAGTAACTGCGAGAGTTGGAGGAAGTTACGGGGGAGGTAGGAACGATAGCAAGACCATCTCAAAAGTTAAAAAAAATTTCGACGGATGTTACAACCCGAGCCGGTACGAAATCCAAAATCCTATAAGTTAGTTGACACAGATAAGTAATTCTTCACTCATACAACCTTAATCTGCTTCAAAATTGGAGCATTTGCCACTTTGAAATAAAACTTTTGATTTTGTCATGCATGTACAAACTTTGAAGGTGTCATCTTTGTTGGTTGTTTGTTACGCGCACAAATGAAATGTAATAAACTTGTAGAACGTGCTTGTAAAACACAATAAGTTAATCCTCTGGGTGTTATTAAGTGCAATAAAGTTTGAAAAAGATTCAAATCAGAGCCATTCACCTTTACTTTAAGGCAGACAAAGTGCGATGTCTTATATTGTTTAAAATGAAAATAAGAAAATTGCAGATAATGAGAAAAATACATGCTAATAGCGCAATAAGTTGGCATTCTGACCTACATAAGTCGTTATTTCTCTAATGGTTTTATTTCAAAAAAAATATATGATATAAAGTTACACGCGCGCGCGCGTGTGTGTGTGTGTGTGTGTGTATATAAGCAGTATATGTCAATCCTACGTTGCGAAGGACCCCCGCTACATGAACGTGTTTTCTTTTCAGTATTCGCCATCAATAAGGTAAAAAAATATTCAAAAATGATTTTGACCTTTTAAATTTACGGAGGGTCGGTGGTCAACAAATTAACCATCAGATCTATCAAAAAGAATAAAATTCGTTTAATATCACATTTGGCCCCATAAATTTAATAAAAATGAAGTACACATTGAATCAAAACTACACATTGAAAATAAAAGCTGAACATATGCTTCTTAAAAAAATAAGAAAAATTTATTGAATGCGTTACGTATGTGCTATTTTTTACAAGTCAAAGTATGCACGGAACGCGTATTTCCGGAAAAATCAACAAAATTTTAAGACTTATAAGCATAATTGAATAGGTCCGCATGATATCACCACTCTAAAACTTTTACACACGAAAGATCGTTATATAAGCTTTTTGCATGCAAAAAATTACGATGGTGATACTGCGCGGACCTAGTTTTATTTTTAGATATGTTCATTTTTACGTCATGGAAATGCACAATGACATGCATATGAATGTGTTGTTATATAAACATTAAGTTTGTGCATTAAAGTCAAAATACTATACTCTTATTGTTAAGTATCGATGAATAAACCCAATGAATGAAAAAGTCATCACACTACTAATATGAAGAGCGGGTCTGTTACGAGTAACATGATATTTCACACGTCTTTCCGTGTATTAGCCATATCATTTTACTTCCGCGTTTCCGTATCTTAGCGACAGCAGACCAAGGTACGTGTAATGTACAGGTAACGTTACGCACGACCAAGATCAATGAGACGAGACGGGTAAAGAATCAGTTTAGAAGAAGTGAAGGTAAATAAAATGTTTATCTCCATTTTAATATTATATTGAACATTACACACTGTATAATTTATTATAGTCATTCTCAAAGAGAAAAGTGGCACGATCACAATAGTATGGGTCTCATAGAAATAATTATGAGTATAACGTTATATATCAATACAAATCTGAAACATTATAGGGCTAACATGCTCATGTACATGTAATACGCACAGGAATTCAAGTATTTTGCACTGTAGGCCAAAAATATTCATGCATTACATTCCTTTAATTTATCAGATACTGGCCATATAGTCTTTATGTCTCGGTGAATATAGACGTCATTTTCCAAAAGTGACGTCACAATGCTTTTACATTATTTATTGACACTCGAGTCGTATGATATTGGAGTAACAATGTCTCTCTATAATATATATATATGGAATTCCCGAAAATTTAAATAGTCTATATATATAGCTGATTGCCACCAATTGTCCACCTCCAAAAAAAAATCCATTAAATCACCCAAGTCCATGTAACGTGATTCACTTTTTTCGGACACATATATTGGATCGAATACGGTAATACTTTTAGAAAATTAATTATAAACAGAATAAGAATTTGGAAGTATAGTTTTCTATGTAGCGCAAGGAAACGATAAACAATAACGGTTGATGTACATGTAATCCAAAATAACTCTTGAGAAAGACAGGTGTGTGTAATAAAATATAACCTTACAAATGACAACATGAAGAAGTACACAATTTATCGGACTATGTGACATAATTATAAATACTTTATTACGAAGGTGATATTTTATTTTACTTTGTGAATTGTGTCATTAATATTTATGCAGTTCATTTCGAATTTCGTACTTAATCTTTGTTTTGAAGATATAAAAAGTCCTGCAAAAAATAAAAGTTACTGGTAAATACATTTAGTTTTAGATTTTACATTTTCTTTGTTTTTTAATCTTTCACCAACTTTATTACCTTTATTGCCTGGTGGGTATTTTAACTAAGGAACATATTAGATATATCTTACAGTTTTAATTTCAGCAGCACATATAAGATTTTATATCTCTGTTAGTCTAATTATTGTCATTTCGATCCAATAATATTCAGAACGTACGATCCAAGTTGCACTCTGTCCACTCTGTTGTCAAATTGCAGAACTCTAATTTTTTATACAATTTGAGATTTTTGGCATTAATTCATTTAGAGGTATTCGTGAATTATTGACTTATTTTCACAAAAAAGAAAACGATCACAATATTATCCATACATAGTATTCTTCTTAAAAAGCAAAATGAAGATAACGAACAGAGAGAGAGAGAGAGAGATTACATGTACATGTATATCACTTTCTGACTGTATTGTATTGGTATCAGAGGCGGATCCAGCAATTTTGAAATGGGAGGGTTCCAATTTAAACAAGGCCTTTTGAACACTAAGAAACGAAAAATAATTCAGACTTATTACGACAAAATGAATTTTTGGTAAAAAAAAAAAAATATATCTTTGATGTTTAAATTCTGAACGATTCTTGGAAACAAAACAAAAAAGGGCTTTCTTTTGTGTTTCATGTGAGTATGAAGGTACGGTATAGCTAGCATTCCAGAAAAATAGCATAACTTGCATAAAATTAATTATAATCGATTTTTTAAAGAAATAGAGTTGACAATACATTGTAGATGTTATTATAAATCTGTGTTTCTAGCGACACTGCTTAGTTAATTTTTTAAAAAATTTCCACATGTTTACTCATAGATGTGAGCACCGGATGCTGATGGGGAGTACCTTTTTCGATAAAAAAAATCGTTAGGGTTTCTGTAAAAAATTCTTTCAATTAGCAATTTTAAAAGCATTTATTTGAAATAACTACAGTATTTATATTATAAATGGGGACAATTACCTTTAAATAGGCATTACAAGTTTTCAAAAAAATTAATATGTCCCAGATAAAGGGGGGGGGGTTCCGGGGGTCGCCCCCCCCCCCCTGGATCCGCAAATGCGGTATCATATGTAGTCGTAAAAAAAGTTAATAAAGTCTATGCTGGAACTGGCGGTTGTGATGCCATAAGGGGATTTTAACGCGCTTATTCCTCTCTGACTCCGGGCCTCAATTTTTTGCACTAGAAAATTCATGAGAGAGAGAAAGAGAGAGAGAGAGAGAGACAATATACCAATATACTGGTTTCAGTAAATGAAGAAAAAAATCAAAAATCATTTTAAAGGCTGAACATTTTTACCGGGTAGGAAATCTCAGGTGCGGACAGGACTGAATTTTTAGAGGTGTGAAAGTCTCCGTGGCTGGAAGTCTACCCGCATATGCGGTCGTGAACGCTGCTCATCACTATACACAGGAAGCAGATATTACACAAGATATGAATTTGGTATCAATAAACCGAAACAACTAGGAAAAAAATAGTAATAGATTCTTTCTTTTTACACTTCCTTTGCAAAAGCGCATTTAATTATTCCGGAGGTGTTAATCAAAGATAACTTAATATTCTTCATAAAACTTCATAAATTAATATTTGATTGCATTTTATGAAATATTATTTGATAGCCAAAAATCGTAGAAAGCAGCAATAAATTTGAGACTGAGGTATTTTTTTTTTGCCAAAAGTTTTTTATTGTTAAGGAAAATACTGGAATTATAAATTTTACTTACTCTTAGTTGTTTATTCTCAAAAAGTTTAAACAGCCGACGAAAATGCCAACGAAATACATTAAAATTCTAATCTAAACTAAAATGCCATCAGAATACACTAAAGGCTCTTTAAATTAAAAAAAACAAACCCGATATCAACGACTCTAATCAGGGAGTAGAAGTTGCGGCAGTTACCTATCTTTGCTTGCACGAATGTGCAACAATGTAAATTGTGCTCATGGTTGTCTCTCTTCTAATGAGTCAGCTAAGTCAGATTAAATTTAAAATATACTTTCTGTAGGATAACAATATATGCAAACACACACATTTACTTCATATAATATCTGATTGCAATTCAATAATTCATGTCATGATATAGAAAAGGTTTGTTCTACTTTTAAACTGAATAGATCAATACTGTCACCTATTTATCATGCAATAGATATATACCTGCTTGGAAGTTTACTTTTTTCTCAAAAAGTGGGTCAGTAATGTAGTGACCTAATCGGATAATCCGTCTTTAATGCTATAATATAGATCATAAATAATATAATTTCCAAATTATTCTTGAATTCGTAATCCTATCCCAAGGATTTGAGGATCTCTTTTTATCTGCATTCGCTAAAAGTTGAGAAAATTCCCCTAAACCCGAATCGCTAAAGCAAAGTCAATAACTTCGTTTTATATCTGGATTCCAAATCAAGTCCCGTTCTTGTACTTAGTTTCATCCATTTCCGATTTCCTCATGCCTGCATAGAAGTAAGTTAATGGTATTCTGATAAAAATGATATAGGCATTGTACCTATTTGGCCTATTTGTATGTCAATTAAAGCCAATTTCAAGAAGATGGGTGAATAAGGTGTGTAAACTGCCCATAGAAGGATAAATAAGATCCTATAAAATTAAAATATAAACAAATCTCATAATTTCTTTCTAAATTATTAAAAATAATGTATATGTACCATAATTTCGATATATAACCCTCAAATATGTTAAATATTTAGAATATGTTGGTTTAAACTGGCGTATGCATGTCAAAACCTCCAAACAATGTCATTTTTAGAACTTCAATGCCTTTTCTTTTATAGAGTGGGTCTGAGATCCATATTTTTGTCATATTTTATATAAGGTTTAAAGGAAATCAAACCGATTTCAAATAACGAAAACATGGAGAGATGACCCACTATACTTTCAAAATGTCATTTTGTATCGCAACAATTGAACGTTTTAGAAAAATAATACAAGTCCGTAAATTCGTGGTTGTAGTCGCATATAGCTTTTAACAATGGAGTTTCTTGTGACTGAAATGGCTCAGTGGATAAGAGCACCAGACATTATTATAGAATTAGGGTTTTAGGTTGAGGGTTCGATACCATCAAAACTTTAGATTTTTTTTTTCTTATCGTTTGTTAAAATATTCAAATCTGAATATAGTTTAAAATTTGGCCTTTGTGAACTTGTATTATACTATTATCAAGTATATTTAGTTGGAAAAAATTTTCAATTTGAAATTGTATTTCGACAAAACCAAATGGGCATTTGCGCTATCTTGTTCCCCCATCTTCTTTAATTTTCGAATTCTTAATACTAAAGCTTAACAAACAACATATAGTTCACACCTTATATGACTGAAAATTATCACATTTTATAGTCTGAATATCGATGCAGAATTTCTATTCAAAGTAGTCTTCACACAAAACATCTCAGTTTGGATTTTTTTCAAGAGTTGTGCCATTTGTATCATTTTTTAAATTAACTTCATGCAATTCGTAAGAATCTATTAGATTTAGATAATAAGAACCTTTTCAACAGATGCCCGAGCCTATTAGCTGTGGAATTATTAAAATCTTGAGTGGCCAAATTTCGTGCAATTTCAATTTGTTCAAGAGTAAATATATTTATACGTGTAAAATGCCCGTGGATTATCTTACATGATTAACGCATTAATAATGTGCTACACAATTCATTAAGGATGTAAACTCTTGGGCGAAGTGGCCCGGGGGGGGGGGGGGGGGGCATGAAATCCATGAAATTTAACCCACCATGAATTCTTATGATTCCAAAATATCCTTATTTAGCCTCATTGGATGTCCCATTTTATAGGAAAAGGTCTTTGATGATTTTTGCTGAATCCGTGCAATGGAGTCACGGCCATTTTGAGAAGGGTGATTAAACTCCTTAACTCTTAACTACGCAATCTGATGTTATTTTCTTAGGAGAATATTGTCCTTTAAACTGGAAATAGCATTTAAGACAAGACACCAGCATTTTCTTAATTGTAAGATTTATAAGGCGGGGGCGGCCATAATGTCCTGTAATAATTGTCATAAAAATTATGTCATGAAATGCACAAGGTAACGTCATTACTCTCGGGACGTTTAAGAGACGTTTTATTGGGGTGACATATAGAGTAGTAAACTAATGACGACTATCTTAAAGAATAGAGAATGCTAAGATTTGCAGGTAAAATCAAGAGTTACAAAAAATGCAGTAATTTGATCTTCGTAGACGTTTAATTTCCCAACTAGAAAAAAAAAGTCAAGAACATCGGAGTTTTGCCAAGTCAGTCTCAGCAATCAATATGGTGTTCTGTGCTTGGGAAAGACACGGATTGTGATCCTCAGCACATTAGCAGTTTCCGTTTAAACAATTCAGATTTCGCTTGCTTAACCCCCCAACAGAAACGGAGAATAAAGAATAGAAGATTCTTATACGGCCTTGCTTTATAAAACTCCCTCTTTGTATTTTTAATTTAAATCGACCAGCGGTAGGTTGTGTTTACCTGAAGAAGTCAGAAGCAAAACACGTCCGCTTTTATGAAACATAAATTAATACACAAGTGCCGATAAATCGTTTTTGACACAGCTTTAAAGTCGCTCTTTAACTTGAGGGGGTAATTTTACAATATTTGCTTTCTTTGACATTGAAAACAAAACAACACGACATAAGAGACCCCCTGCGTTAAGAACAATGAAAGTGACAGAACTGAAGATGTGAAGTCGAGACTTTGCCCCATGCAGTGGCACAGGGGTTCTTCTTTATTAATCTTATCTGAAAGGATTATCACGTTGGAATGTGGATCAGACGACCATGCACTCATAGTATGAAATTTCACCCAATGGTTCCTGGGGCTCTTCGCCATTACAAACTTCCGTTTTCTACCTCAATGTAAATTTTTCTATTACATTTATTTAACAGTATGTTTACAGAATTCAATATATATATACAATTAATATGCATAACAGTTTTTTGGGTTAATGTACAGAACTTTAATTTTTTCCTAAGACACTCAGTATCTTTTTAAGGTCAAAAAGCTGTATTCATATTAGATTTTGAAATAAAAATGTTAACGCAGTTTATTTTCTTATTCTAAATGTTACATAATCGAATACTCAAAACATGCTTATTTATCGAGCCGCTCGCGTCCGGCACGCGTCAGTTATATTTTTCATTCATGTTTGCTCTGCATTGGTCTAAGATCCCGATGTGTAGATATATATATATTCTTCTATTTATAGTGTTTTCTTTGATTGTATTGACCTACTCTATTCAAGTTGTTAACGTTTTTGTGTTATCATTTACTACCCAAATAATGTTTGTTTGTGCAGTATATATTTACCCGATTCAATTACAAACGGTAATTCAACTCCAAAGAAAACGGGAGAAACTTAATCTATACTTGAACGTTTCTTGTTTCGAGTGTTTGAAATAATCTAAAAAGCGTTTCGATACCAGTATAAAAAAAATTCTCGTTGCTTCTAATTGTGATTCCATTTATTTCGGTTTCCATTTTGCATATTTTGCATTTAATGACATTTGTTAATAAAACACTTGATTAAAGCCGATTAAATGCACTGGATGGTTTAAGCACGTATATAAAAAAAAGATATTAAAGAGATTCCATGATAATCTTTAAAGTGAGTGATAAAATGTTATCTTGACAATTTACAATTATTACTTTGACGGGCAATTAAACAGCTGAGGACTTCAACAGATCCATTAGATTAGCTTGAATATGGTATCGGGAATATTAACAATGGAACAGTGTAATATACAACCGTCATATTTACTTGCCCGGTGAAGCAATTTTGATCAGTATTGCAGACAATTGGTTGAAACGCAAGACGATTACCTTTTTGTCAAAATTGTTAAAGGGTCACGTTTTTATATTTGATAATTAAGATGCTGTGTTTTAATCAGTTTGTTACTGAATGACATTGTTAATAGTTCCTTTTGCCGCTGAGAATCCATGTGTAAAACGAAATAAAAAACTGCAAAATTTGCATAATTTCAAATTTAAATTAATTACATAAATCATTTATTTTCTCTTTTTTGGGGTAATTTTTATTCCAATAAGATTTCGACTCTCCTGAATGAAACCCTTATCTTTTACAAGTAATTTAATTGATATTTTTTCATATATATTAAAGACAATCGCAAACGAGCAAAATCTAGAATAACTTATATTTCGCATTCATTTTATAGTTTTCGTATTGGGTACTATCGTCTTAGTTTTGCTTTTTTTAAATCTATTCCTATAGCATACCGTTGTAAAATTGTGTGGAGAATTAGAAAATAATAATACTATAAATGAACTGTCAAATTAAAGCGTAAACTTTGAGAATAATTGCTCGAGTGCAAACGTAATTTTTACAACATGACAACTTAAGAGGCAACGATCTGTCGGTGTTTGGTTTTTTTTTAACGATAAACCGTGGAAAAGGTATCTAAGATTATCTACAATATCATTGATGAATCAGATAAAAATTGAGGTTTTTTTTAGTAGAAAGACAGCAATAAGCTGATCATAAATTTAAAACGATTAGCAAACATCCTTTTACTTGAAAAAACTTACAATGGCACGTCGAAATCGTAAAAAAAATTACGTAATCTTTCTCTGTATTCCATCCTGATTGTTAAGGAATGTTATGAGTTGACTTCAGATCCGAACTAAGAGTGTTGTGTCACATTATTACTCATTTCAGCACATACCTTAGCTGTATCAAAATACAAATTTAGATACATGTGTATTTCCGTTGAAAAACATTTGGAACCCAAATACTTTTGCAGTGACTTCTTAATATTTTTGTAGAAACACGTCCGAATGAAAGTTACTAATAATTTATGCGCAACTCAAATTTCTATGCATTTTTTGTAATATCGCAACTATATTTGGACAATTTCAACTGAACCGAAACTGGTAGTTTCCCTGAAAACCTTTTATTTTTCAGTCAGGTTTCTAACTGTTATAAGGGTCCAGTTTGTCAGATCTTCAAACATGTGCGAAGATATCGGTATTTAATCTTTTAATTTCACATTTACAAAAATGTAATTTAGAACCATTTTAACAGGAGCTTGGACTTTGGGTAGTTGTATCAAACAGAATTGTGACGTAGGCCTGTCTATTTCATTTCTGGACATTCAGCCATGGCTATTTGAAATCAACAAGATTTGTCCGGCTTTTGAGCGAAGACTACGCAATCCGTGTATATTTCATTTGAAACTATCGTCTTATTTAACTTGTTTTGACGCAAGAAAATAATAGCCAAATCCTACTGAAAGTCCAAGGTCTTGTTAAAATGGTTCTATGTTGATAATTGATATCAACAAACGTATTAATGAAATCTTTATTAATAAACTGTTTATGTTATTTTTTTGTCTGGTTCTTTCTTTTTTAACAAATTAAGACAATGTAAAAACTAATCCCAACCCGTAATACCTTCACAACGAGCATCGGAGATCAATTCCAAATACAGCACTCATAACGTTATTTCTACAACTTCACAATTCTACTGGGGATTTAAAATATAGTTATAGCAACCAAAAAGTACTAATTAGATATATAAATAACTTCTAAAATTTAATCAGTTGTCAACACAGTTTTGCAGAAATGCAATCGCAATTTTCACAGCCTGCTTCGAACGAGACACACAAAAAATGTATCAAAACAAACAGATCAATATTCAGTTTCATGACACTGAATCATTAAATGGTGTTTATTAATTTGATAATTGCATTGCAATGTGAAAACACACGCACACACCCCTAATAAAAAAAGAATTGTACGTAGTTCAAACCAACATTGACAGTGGGTGGATTTATCTTTGATAGGATGTATGGTGGGTACTTCTGATGTGGATGGTTTCATTCATTTATATCTAACACGAGATTACCCGTCATTCAGAGACTCGTATTACCAAAGGCAGTTGTAAAAACTAAGCGAGCATGAAATTGCGAAAGTTGTGTGATTAATTCTGATACCCATTTCATTCACAAAACCCATCGTTAAGAAGTAAAAATATCATATTTTTAACCAGAATATTTTCCACCGTATCCGGTTTTCTCCGGCGACTGTCGCAGATTACGGGGACCGTGCGTTCTTTCGGGTGGCGCTTGGCGTCATGACTTTCGCGTTTTCAAATCGAACCATCCTCTTCTTTCTCTCGTCACCAATAACGACCTTCCTTAGCCAAAGGTTTTTTATGGGATTTTTTTTGTTTAAACACTCGTAGAAATCTAGCACTACCTTCGGATGGCTCTGATATCTAAAGATGGGTATTTTAAACCGGAAAGGCCATGGGGTATCTGTGATTTGATAGGTAATATCACCCGGTACACAATTTTTTTTTCTCTCTCTCTCTTGAGACTATATACGAGATCAGCATATTATTTCTGTAACCGTTAAATGTAAACAACTCTGCATTGTTTTTCGGCCTGATAGGGGGTAATTCTACGTAGATATCATCTTGAACATGTCAAACAGTGAATGAAGAAGCGACAGATCAAATTGTTGGATCCATCCGACCTCAACATTAAAAAAAAAATTTCGTCTACACCTCTACCTATGCAGAAAAGGCAAATGAATGGGTGGTAGGATAAACGTAAAGGTAGCCCCTCTCCCAGAGCCGTCCTTGATGACATACGCCGGGATTATATTTCATGCTCTTCAAACAGTTGTAAATTTACTCAGACGTATAAACAGAGCCACAATACATAGATCTGAGCAGGTGAGGGGGGACCTGACTATATGGTCTGTACATTTGTTTACCCCCAGCGCGTTATTACATACCGGTCAACCTCCCGTTGAGGTCTTTATCAGTAACAATCATTTGTTTTACCCCTATTATTTTGCCAATCAGGAATGTCTGATTCCTGAAGAGGTTAGGGAGTCCGATTTCGCTGTAAGAAGTAGCGATCTAATCTGCGAATTAAACAAAGTCTCTGAGAGAGATAACATTTTTTCACATCTTTTTTGATCCCCTTTTACAAGTAAGAGTTCCCTCAGGAATTTTGGTGGATTTTATGCAAACTTAATATGCTTGAAATTTATTTCAGTACATTTGAAATGGATGCCATTGCATAAATTAAACGTCAAATTTGACACTGCACTGGATTTTCTTTCTCTTTTTATTGAAAAAAGGCCTTGAAAAGAAGAATGTTTTCCTTCTCATGACATAGCTTCATAGAGAAGAATTTACGTGAACGTTGCTGTTTTAAATTCTCACTTAAGAGTTGTAGAAGGTTTTGATATCAATTTCATGACACGTGTGGTGGCTTAAACCATGCCTAATTTGGGATGTTTTTAATACCTTGCATTTTAAGAAACGATGAAGAGACTCTTCGAGCGCGCGTATTTCAATATGTGCGATGCATACCTCAGAAGCATGCTTAATGAGGCAGGCAAATTAGCTTCCTCTCAACTTTCGGAACATAAAGTGTACATAATCGGAATAACCCGAGAACACAGGGATCCATCAAAAGCGTAACATTTTTACACCTGCAGACAATTTTAGGAATCCCTCATCCGACCGAAATGATGTAAGCCGATCCCGACCCCACCTGGGATTTCTCCCTTTATTCCCCTCCTTAAGGACGCTTAGCATTATATTTATGTGGCAAGACACCCTTCTTGAAGATAAATATAGCCTTAAAAGAAAACTACTTGTTCCTGATTAGGCAGTATATCACTTCATGTAACAGACATTATACCGGGACCCCTAGGCCAGCGAATATGTGGATTTTTTAGATTTTGAAACATTAAAAATTATTGCATGATTAGCTTGTTGAATGTCAACACTCAAAAGCGTATTGACTTTTGTTTGTTGTTTTTAAAATCTAAATAAAGCAATAGAAGACTAGCACTCTCCCTCGCTCTTCGCGCCCTTAGTGTGGGCTTAGCGCAATGATCTGGAAATAGCATGTACTCATTAACATATTCTGTACTTTGCTGACTGCCACACAAAGATAGGAAATTTCACACTTAAGCTTTCCGGGTAAAAAATCAAGTTTGACAGTCCGAAGATTAAATATAGAAAATATTTATTCCTGAAAAAAGGTAATTTTTTTAAATGACCGTCGTTACATTTCAAATAAAGTGCATTCTGCAGTACTTATAAAAAGTTCTATAATCGTTCTTAATTAAATCAATTGTTAATATTTTCGATAAGAAGAGCATTTGTTCTGTATTTTGGACATTTTTTTCAACGATTTGTAACAATCTCGAGAATTTCAAGAGTACACAAAATTTGGCTTGAGACGGGAAGCTGTCTCCACGGCGACTAAAAAAAGTGTTCTTGACCAAAACCTTCTCCGTAAAATTAATTACCATTTAGCAAATAATTTTCTGGCATGCGACAAGGACATTGAAATGCATTGTGATATGTTTACCGCAAAATTGTTCTTAAATAAAATGCATTTGTATTCATTTATCGATGGCGGGAATGGGAGAGCAGTCTGTAGATAAAAGCATGCAAAAATAAAAGAACCAGCCTAAAAATATACCGGAGGATGTTTAATGAGAATAATCAAGCTATATTTTACAACATCTTAAGTCGTCGTTTAATTAAACAAAATTATGAACCTATTCCATTTACAAACGCTTGGCCTTCCAGTGCCGCTGCGCCCACAGTATACATATATGTAGTGTATATTCATTTGATTATCCTTTTTGTGGCAATCGCACTCTTCCACACTAATTAAAATTAAGACAGTCATAAATTTCATTATAATCTAAAATAGTTTTAAAATTTCTTTTACCCAAATTTTGATGAACCCAAACCATGCCAGCAGACACTTTACATAATCAACGTAGCCATGCCTTTTATAACCAGTCTGATAATATTTAAGCCCAATTTTTTCTAGATTTTATTTTAAATAGAGATTCACCCTCCAACGATTTTTCATTTCATTCATGTTGGACATTCATTAACAGAATCAAGGTTAAACGGTCATTCATAAAATGTAATCTATAATGAATTTGCTCGACATCCTACACGAATCAATCAATGGACGAATTGATTTTTCCCGGACACGCCGGTCCCTTCATATAGTGTCAATGACAACTTTCTCCCTCATTCATCCCAGATACCATGTGATGCATTCAGTATAGAAGCTATATCCGGGAGTTCAATTGTTGACACAGGAACTGGTTCATGATTGCACAGGAAATGGATATTTTAACCTTTAATAATATTTACATTTCAGTTTCCTATAAATTCTACCGGAAACTTTGCACATTTAAGCTGTATCAGCCTGGTGCCAGACCTTTTTCCCGAGCATTTTCTATGCAATTGATACACTTACATGCTATTATGGAGACTGTATTGATTCCGCATAAATTTCGGAGGAGTCGGAAGTTTTGACAGTAAATATTTTAGTTTGGTAAATATTTTACTTTATGGAAGAATGCTAGATTATTAAACGCAGATAAGGGATGGCACAACTCGAAACAATACATTGCATATTTTAACAAACATTGTTTTTTTCCAACGGGTTGTGGGAAATTTTCATGTATGGTTAATACAAAATAGTTTTGAGATTACCAACCCACATCATATAATATAGATTAATCTCATTGAACTCGATATCGTGTGTATTGAGAATTGGTGCAGAATCAGATATCTACAAAATTCAATTTAAAAAAAATCATAAACAATACAAACGTTTATAAATCAACAGACAGGGTGACACAGATTCTAGCGGGTTATCAACCCATCTTTCACACCGTTTCAAAATTCTGTGCCAAATTTAAGTAAAGTCGGTTTAGGAAATCAAATATCTGACAAAACAGCCCGAGATATCATCGCTGTTAAAAAAATTAAAACGTTTACGATTGAAATGTTGCTTTGTTTTTGCGAGCGATCAAAATTATTGTTTTAAGATAAAATTTAAAATAATAAATACATAAGTAATGTTGTGTTTAATCGGGGTCATGAGTTGTGGCAGATTGATTTTTTTATCCAAAGACCAATCAAACAGACGTCTCCATTACGCGATGTATTAATTGATGCTACTCTTATGGTTGTCTTCTCCGCGATCTTGCAGTAAAGCCAAGGTCTCCAAAAGAATGACATTTTTACAGGCAAAGACAAAGTGGCTATATCTGACACTTCAACACGAATGTGCGATATATCAATGGGTGTGTATTCATTGTTCAATACATTTGGCAACCGTTGCCAATTTACTTAAATATTCTTTTTTTGATATCATCAGTACCAGCATTTCTCAAATTCGAGTGTCGACTGCATTATACTGAAGGCGCTGAATTTACGTATTCCACCCGCCTTCTTGTTTGGACAGTTTGCACGCATATACTCGATATTTAAACTTTATAACAATAAACCTATAAAAGGTTAATAGAATTTAATTTGGATCTGCTATGAATCTGAAATTATACGGATATAGCAAGGTATTGATTAAACACTTGGTTGTTTGATTCCGTATCCCATAACATAAGCGGAACAAACACTCGGTGTTATGAATGATCTAGAACAAAACAAAAAAAAGTATGGAAATAAAACTTTGAAAGAAAAAAAAAATGTTGGATTACTCAGCCCACCTGCTTAACCACAGGTACAACATGGGCTATCTTTTAAAGTCACCTCGTAACACCGAATGAGTCAATTTCATGATAAAAGAAAATGAAAAAAGAGAAACATGAATCGGAAATTTAAATGTAACCAAACTAATGCTCATTTTACACCGTGTCTTTCAAATTGCTTGTCTGGTCTTCCTCTTCCTCAACAATTACTACATCCGAAAAAAAAATGACAAGGTCGCGCTCGAACTGAATTATGACGTTATAACTTTTAAGTTCGATCGGAGCAATGTTGACATAAGAATACCAATAGCTGTAATTGAAATCAAATGCGTGCGTAAAAGCAAGCAAGTATCGAATACTGCTTAGTTCCTTGTCAATTATTTGAATCATTATGACGCGCTTTTTGGGATTTTTTTTTCTTGAAACATTTTAAGCAAGGTATCAAGAGGGGTGGGAATTTACCTTGTGTGTCCACTTTATTGGTGAAGGGTTTTTTATTACCGGAGAAAGTTACTCATCCCGGTCTTAGTTTCAAGGGATTGTTGAATTTTGATGTGGCCTGCCTAATCATATAGAGATACAATAAAGATTTCAATATCCAAAATATTAGTTACTCCTTTTTTTTTACGTAACTTTAAAAAACAAATAAAAAATACTGGCTTGCGTGATTTTAATCATGATTGAAATAACCTTCGATGATGATTCATATAAATCTTTAGTTAATTCTACAGCTAAAATGCGTTTTCGTTTATGTATGATATTTAGACACTTAATTTTGTTAATTGGTTCCTGCAGAAATGTTAATGCGCACGATCTTGTCCGTCAATTAACTTCCAATATGTAAAAAGTGGTAATAGCGGGTTAGAATTGAAATGTCTGGAACTATGAAAAAGATCTTAACGTTGGTATACCACCCAATGGGATGTCCAGTGTCACAAATCTGTCGGTTTTGTTTGTATTGTTACTGGTAAGAACCAAGACATGTTGCGGTCATGAAGTGAAATTACGGAAGTAGCTTTTGTGTTCTTACGTAATAACTGCATATCTATTAATTAGAGTCAAATTCAAAAAAAAAATTGACAGGCATGCGAATTAATTCATAAACAATAAATAGTTAAGACAGACGGATCGAAAAAAAATTCTGTGTCATATGCATCATCATATGCATCGAGCAGACATGGTATGTGTATTTACTAAATGGAAATTTAGTTTCAATCGAAAAATCATTCTCGTGATTGAAGTTCCTAGGACATGAATTATTAAATATATGAGGAAATTATAGTTTTAAAAAAAATTTAGCCGCACATACATCATTCTCTCTAATGAGGTAAACCTGTTGGACGACCCGCTAATTATGTATAACCTTGTACGGGGCTTTATGATGGGCTTCTTCTTTTTTGTCAAATTTTGAATATACCTCACACAGATTCTGTATACTAGACACTAGTCAAGCGCTCTTAAAATCAGTATCCGAATTCGAACATAAATTAAATTAGAATATAACAATAAAAATTGATAATAATAATTTTATGTTCCTTAAAAAATGTTATCGCACAAGTCAAATGCCATGCATACCCCACAAATCGAGTAGGATAAAAAAAACAAACCATGATTTCTAAATATATAATTACTTGTTTATCTTTTTAATTAAACGGTTTGCACAAAAGGTTGGCATTGCTTAACTTACATGTATATGCGCGTATGCTTGTATGTACGAACTCTGGCAAGGTTGAGTCTCGAACTAATTTATGTTCATGACAGAATACAAAGCTAGCTTTTAAATGTCACTTTAAAGTTATAAGCATGTATTCTAAATGGAAGCATTTGATTGGATCAATAATTGATAAAATATTGATTTTATTGATTGATTGAATCTTATTGTTTAACTTTGTCTCATATTTAAACTTCAGCAATTTTATTGCGGTATGCAGTTGTAATTTGGAAAAATAACAAACATTGTATTAGCGGACAACAAAATGAAACCTTGAGCTGATATATGTAAATTATGACCTTTCTTCAGGACAATCTTGTAGCTTATACTGGACCCAAAAAATGGAAGTCGTTTATTTCCTTTTAATAAAGCATCCTATGCGAATAAGGAACGAAATGGTTAGGTCATCCGGTACAATGATAATGACATACTTTTTAAAAGTTATATATATATTTCATAATTATACCAATAGCTCTGCCTCGACCATACCAGACCACACCAACATAGAAAACATACCACTGAATTTAAAAATGTAATTGCTTCGACCTCAAATCTAAGCCAATTGCCTTCATCGCCCACAACTAATGCATCTTTGAAGCGTTTAAAAACGGACACATCTTAGTCTAGTTATCTTCACACCTTAATTACATACCAATTAGCTAGACTGAGGACGATATGCATGGAGTACATATTAAATTCAACATTAAACCAAAAAAGAGTCGTCCGACTTCCTCAAACTGTCTCGGCTATGTAAATGGCCTTGACAATTTCACCCAACGTTGATTCGATTCGTCCTCTGGACACGTGAGAGATCGTACATCATTACCCATCATGGTCCTCTCATTAATAAAAACAATGTACAAGACTGTTCCATCCACACTGCAATAGAGTGTGTCCTAAAACCGGCATGCTTGACCGCATTCATCATCGGCCGTGCCCACAGTCATCTTTGTTTTGACCGCATTTTTTGAAATTATTTTATTTTATTTAACTTTTGTTTAGATCATGCCCATTTACAATTTACCAATGAACGTCGAAATTAGAACCATCAGAACAATTGCAACAAAATAAGTTGACATCGAAACCATTTGACGGCCGTGAAATTGCTGTAAAAAAATCGTTTAAGCTCTTACCCTCTTTTAAAAGAGAAAAAAAAAATTTAATATTTTTCATGCAAAATTGCATAATCTTGCCCCAGAGATTTAGATTGAAAATGATGAGAATTTATAAAGGTCAGACTCGGATTTGAAAGGGAGTGCCCCATTGAAAAAATAGACAATTGTTGTCATCATGAATGTGCACAACAAACATCCGTGTCGATAAATACTAATAGGTACACCTTTTGATTAAGAAAAATGTGATAAATAATGTGTTTTTGTTTTTTGTCTTATTTTGTTGTTTTATTTTTTAGGTCAAAAGACGACTATTTAATACCATTCTTTCAAACTGTTACAAAAAAATGAACGAAAAACGCGCAGGCACAAACCATCAAAAAGCGTACGAACGCAATTACTAGTAATTGAATAAAGTCTCGCATTTAGAAACCGAGAAACGAGTCAATGGATCGATCTTTTGTTAAAAAGATTCTCATTTGAAAACAGATTCCCATTCAAAAGAAAATGTAATCACTTTTTTCCGTGGGTGCTGCAGAGAGTGACAATTTTAACCGTTTTGTTCGAATTCTGGCAAACACCGAGATATGGAAGCATTGTACAATATTTCATGATCATTTACTGCACCCAGTGCTAAATACGTTGTATATTCGTGGGGTTTCATGAATTATTTACTCAAAAATGGATAATTCTAGTTTTCATGTTGACGCGTTGCTATGCAGGCATTGGAATGAAATTTGAGTGAGATAAAAACATTTTGAAAAAGTAATGCGTAATTTTGCTGCAATTTTTTTTCTCTTTAATCATCCCTTTTTCGCGAAACTATAAATTTGAATTTTTAACACTGGCTTTAAATGTGTATTACAGTATATCATCTCAATTGATAATGGCATTGATACTTGAATTAGTTTCCTGGCTCAACATGTATATAATTTCAATCTGAATTTTTAATCGTTTCTTGGTATCGTTAAGACGGTTGTTCATACTTTGAAAATATTCTTTAACACTTCAAATTGCGTCTAGCTGTAGTCAAAGTTCAGGATCAAATATTAATTTTTTAATAAAATTAAAAACCGTATCAAGAAAAAGAAAAAGATAAAACATTAAAATTATGTGGGGCATCATCTAAAGAAAGACTTTTCCATGAACAAGTGTTTGCTACTGTAGGTTTGAAAGGATTGAGAGAACAACCAACTCTAACTACTAGTAAACTAAATGTCAACTCGTAAATAAATTCCAATTAGAGCAATGGCGACTTCCTTGTGTTCATAAATAAATGTTAAAGATTATAGAAGTTTGCGTTCGTGATTAAAAGTGTGTCATTATTCTAATGTTACTTTTAAAATCAAATTAGTCTTTCACGAATTTTAAATAAAATATAATCCTAATGAATTCTAGTCTGCTGGTTTTATTTCAAAGTATTTTCTTCGTTAAAAGAGGTGAAGTTGTTTTAGTAGATACTTGTAATTGGTTATCAATTTATGTGACCTGTTTATATTTCATCACGTATAAAAATAGATATTGTCCTCCTCATTGGATCTACTTGTAATGTTAAATGCTTCAAGTACCGAGGAATTTAATTCCGCTGAGATAAACTTATAATAAGTTTTTAATCATTATGAGAAAAGAAAAGAAAAGAAGATGCATCAAAGTTTTTAAATCCCTAAAAAATATAGTAGTACGTTATATATATTTTTTAAATTTAAATCTGTAAAGAGGGACATGGAAATTTGAGTTGGTTTGTTGTTGTTGGTGTAATTCTTGTTTGGCAAAATTAACGGTAACTCTCTTAAACTATCACACAAAACTCCAAAAAGGTTATTAAGTTTACAGGCGGCAACCGCTCATTTGTTTACTAGGGGGTCGGAACCTCGTGAAACTCTGAAAGAAGTGAAAATTCTACAGCGAGTTAAATTTTCAGGCAATTGCCGTCCTTCGGATAGAACTAATTATAGCCCTCTACAGCCAATGAAACGATGTTTGCGGTGTGTCAAATTCCATGGGATCCAATGAGAAGCGAAGGGTGTATATGTATCTATAGTAATTTATATCTGCTACTGTGTCCTCCTCTTACAAAGTGTCCCGTGAAAAATTAAGATTTGAATTGCCGTAATTATTTAGTAATTAATTATTGTTTTTCTGGGTTTAAGGAAATGAACCCCACATTCCTTAATTGTTCCAACTATTAATGGGGGTGCCATGCCTGTTAATAAAAAGTATATCCCACAGGGCGATCAAGGTATAAATCCCTCACGCAATGAAATGCTGAGTTAATTGGGTCACCAATAAGATTGTTGACAAACAGGGTTATGGTCGTAAATATGCAAAGCAGGTGCATTATGAATTCCTAACGCTGAAATTAAATGCCAGGACCCGTGCAGGAGGACTAATTGTCTTTTTGAAAACGCACTTGTTTTGAGTGTAAACACATCTTGAAATAATGATGATAAATCTAAAATTATCCGTAATGAACACAAATTCATTGCTTTAATGGAAAAAAATCTTAGATGTTAAATAGTCGTAAATAAAACCATATTTTACATTATGAATTTGCTTACTGTTATCATTTTCATAGTTTTACTCTTGTCGACAAAGACTATAGCATAGTCTGGCTGATTAGGTGTTTGTAAAATTGTTTTCGCATTAATTGAATAAATGTAGTTCATTTTCGTTTGAGCAACTGCCACATTGGTTTGGTACACCTATGGTTTTCCCACTGTTCAACATTATGGACATTTGATATGATGCGATGGTCAATATAAAACATCTATTTTAGTAGTTCTTTTTTTAAGTTGTAAGAAAAATGGTTACATATGGTGTGTCTAAAAAGGGGTACATACAACTGCGTGCAAGGTGTACAATTTGCAGAAAAGCCATTAATACGTACCACTTCCGGTTTGTTTCTTGCGTAAATTTTATTTTTAACTGATATTACGTTTAACTCTACAATAGTTTGAAACCTAGCATCAGGAAAAACAAATTTAATTTATCACTTTTGTCTTCCTGTTCTGATATGTTTGCACAAAATATTTGACCATAATTTTCTTTTTAATTCGCTTAATCAAATTGATGCATGATACACCTACCATCCCTTGCTGAGTTATCATTACCCACTCCTTCCCTTAAACCACCCAAATTTTCACGGATATATTGATGTTCTTAAAGCTCTTAAATAATTTCATAATCGAATATTCCCCATGTTTTATTTGAATAAAAGACCGATTATCGAGGCAGAGCAGACGCGAGTCCTTGATAATATGCTTTCATTGATTTCGTTTTCTCTGTCTTTGGGAGTAGGTGTAACATTTGAATCTGTTAAGAATGGTCGCAACAAGAAGACGTAATCAACTCAAATACTCCTACACTTACTCACCATTGTAACTTTGTTGTGAAAAAACATCTGGTGGGCTAAATATTATGGTCGTTTTATCAGAGGCACACCAGACGTTTCAATGGGGAACCATAGCTGTAGATTGAATTAAGTGTAACCGAGTTTCAATCAAGTGTTTAAAAAAAATTAGATTAATACTTTTAATACTCCAGAAGTTTATGAAGAATACAAAATATTTACATGTAAATGTTTAGTATAGGCCTCTTAAAATATGACTTTTGATTATTTATAAATTATTGATGGCATGGCAAAGTTTTAAAAGGTGTAAAAATTTGAAATAGATATTGGTACTGATTTGGGCATAAACTGTCAAAAGTTTACTTCAATCATTTCCTGGCTAGTTAAAAATCCATCCAGCTAATTTCATTGATCCACAATGCTTCGAGTAATTTCCATGCGCCAAACATCGATAGAAAATATATATTTTTTTTTGAAATTGTAATTAAGGTGAAAAGAGGGAGGAGGGTGAGGTCAGCAAAATGAAATGTCAGTCGAAGTAAACCCGATTAATAAATAAATATTTACGTGATTAGATAACATCATACGCTTTCCATGTCCCTCAAGTTTAGTGGGTGGGGGAGGGTCAATTTTTTTTCTTTAAATTCTGAAATCGTCCAAGGGGTCTTTTAAAATATATGTGTGTGAAAGTTTGACATGTCATATTATGAAAAATATTGTCATTCTCAAATGAATGGATTAAGTGTCCCTTTCACTTATGATCGATTTTAGCAACTTTGAAAATCAAACTAAGAAATAGATCAGGATTAGTGTCCCCACTATCAACCCGCAAAAAGGCAAAACGAAAAAAAAAACCCGATTCTTTGCCATCTTAAAGGTAAAGCAGATTTAGCTGGTTATTTGTTAACTAGGAGTCATTAACGCGTGCAATTTTACACGCACATTGAAATATTGCCTTTAATTTCATGGTGAGGCATCTCTAGTTAAAATCTTTTCAAATAATGAAATCAAAAAAATCATGTTATTTTTTATTTACAGATTACTAGTAACTTACAGCTCGGTAAAAAAAAAAGACATTTATTTTCTATACCAGTGACCAGTTTATTAATTCACTCAAAACATAAACAACAGAGTATATTCTTAAAACAATTTGATGCGTACGCCATATAAAATATTATAGTTCATTTACAACCGATGGTCAGACTTTTGGTAGTACATCTTTACGATGTTAATAACGTGACACCTCAGAATCTTCATATCCGTTTTGTTAATTTTTGTCAGTTAAACCTCTCTTGGTTTTTGTTCCATATGTAACAGTGTAGATCAAATTCCCCTTTATTGACCGACTTTGATCTCTTTCTCTTTACCAATAAATGCCTCCTAATTGAAGGATAGATGTAGGAAAATTCTTCCGTCCGAATTTTTTTCCCATTGATATTGAATCCTTCTCCAATTGTATCTTATTTTTGTGCTCCTTAATACCGCCTCTTTGCTGTTTAGATCATCAGTTAATTAAACGCGTTGTTACAATTGACTCCTTTTACATAGAACCTCAAAAAACGGAAATTAACTTTTTTTGTCTCAAAAGTGTAAAGGATTCCTTCCAGAAATTTCAAATAGGAACTCTGACTCAAAGTATTTCGTAGTTCAAACGGATAGCCGGAAGTTTATATTTGGAAGAACCTGGGCCGATAAATAAATTATTTTGTTCCCGAACACGTGAATAAAAATCCGGAAGGAATACATCACTAACGTAATACTAAGTATGTGTAAAGTTGTCAAAAATCTTTAAAGCTGAAAAGTGTGAAAATAGCCCCCTTGTTGTATAACTTAGGAAGGATGCACCCCAAGAATATCGTTTTGTTGATTTAAATCTCCCACCAATGAGGGTAATTTACATAAGTCAGTTACTGATCAAAGCAAGAGAAATGGCATCAGTTCTCAACGTTTCGGGCCCACACCAACGCTGCATTGTCAAATATCATGGGTTTGCATGCAACCCTGTTGTTATCTTGTTCATAACCTGCACGGGCAACCAAGTTCATGCGGTAAAAACTTTCCAAAAATAAAAGTAAACAACAAACTAGTTATTTTTGCATTATTAAATTTTTATTTTTATTTCTCTATTTTTATCATCATGATAATTACGAAAATAGAAATTCGTTTGATTAAATGTTGAAAGATAACAGGTGCGTGGGTCTTAAAATGTCCGGTGCATATGACTATTTAGCATATTTAGAAATGCTCCCTACTTCCTTTTATTTATTTATTTTTTCAGTAAAAAAAGTGCTGAAAGCTCTAATATATGGAGGACACAACACACACTGAAACCAACGAGCTGGATAATCTGGGCATCAGACAACGAAGACGCCATTTTGATTTTTTACGATTGGTCGAAGTGTAATTTAGACCTTGATATTTTTCTCCCTTCCTTTTTTCCTGCTATCATGATAAATGTCAACTGGAATGCGATACGATACTAAGAATAAATACAACAATTACTATTAGATATTTGCTTTTTTTTTCTAAAGTAACTTCTAATTTAGAAAGGAAGGCATAAGTTTTCTATCAAATTAACAACTCGAATTTAGGTGTATACTCAATGTTGATTCTTTTTTTTACGGGGGATAAGAAAGACTAAGCGTGATATAGAAACATATTGTTATATTTTATTATGGTATCATTTTCAATTATCCTTTTCACACACCTTAATCTTTTTGAAACATCGTATTCTCCGTACAAATAAACTACAAAAACCAAGGACGTTTTTACTTTTGCGACACGATGTTTCACAATGTTGCTTTTACTTTCTAAGCACTGCAACACAACTCTAACACATTTGCAAAGACAAGATTAAGGTATGTTTATAGAAATTTGACCCAATTACACAAACATTGATCATCTAAGTTAATACCAAAGCTTAGACGAAGGCTATAAATAGTAAATCAAATTTCAAGGTATTGTTTCATAGGTAAGCTTTATAGGTAAGCTTTCACAATTAACTTCTAATCCTTTTCCTTTTTGCCATTCGTGCGAACGACTATCTTCATACCTTGGGCTTTTTTTGTTGGGTTCAATTGCGTGTCTATATTGATTTGACCTACGAACAATTATATCGGTCAAAAAGCGACCAAGAATGATACAAATTTTTAGCCCTAAAAATAGTCGTTTTGAAATCCATCTTTCCCATGGTTTGTTTGAGATGTAATTATGGGTGTTTTTGCCTTAAGGTAAATCCTTTGATTGCCTTTCTAATCCCTCCGTCATTCCAATGTATGTATGAATGCAATGCGTTGAAATTTCACTACCATTCGGCTAGTTTGACAAGAGAAAATTCGGGTATTAATGTGACGGATTAGTCAGTATCCTGTCAACTTTGGACCATGTATTAGAGCCAGAATCATGACAGTTAATTTCAGCCGATATCAATTTGTGTCAGGGAAAAAGCGATTAGAAGAAAGAAGATATTTGAAATAAAAATTTACGTCAAAACCGAATAGAATTGAGTTTATAAAAAATATACCCAGTGAATATTTTTGGGGGGACATTTACTACGCAGAATAGTTTTTTTTTTTAATAAACATATAAAGCAATCGATTCAAATAAACTGAAAATAAAAAAATTCAAATTCAGATATAAGTGACATTTTACTTTCAAAACTTTTTTATTTCAAATACCGTTACTCAAGCAAAAACAACTGGATTTAGTAATCAGAATGCAATCAATTAAAAGCGATCACAAAATTTGTAAAAGGAGGCTGGGTCAAGGGTCAACCCATTATCCATCAGATCTTTGATGAATTTCAAGATATGTTTTTCTTATAGCCATATAACTGTCATTTTGTAAAGAAATAATAAACACATTTCAGTTTTATATTTGAACGTTTTCCTATATTTTTAAATACTCAGCTCTTCTTCTCAAGAAGATTAATAAAGTCCGAAAAATGGGCCACGACCATGGAGCTCCCTTATGTATTAAAAAAAGATTTGTTCCTCCTTACTGCTAGAATGTATGCATCTTAAAATTTAAAAAAGAACAAAACGGTTAAATCTGTTATTATAGCTATAGAAAAAGTAAAACCCGTATAGCTCTTTACGCTATTCAGATTCTATTTTCATCATTGATCTCTAATTATTATGTTTCTATCATTACTGCGAAAAAAAATAGATCAGAAACACAAGCTATAAACTTAGGAAATTGTAAATGAATGATTGAGAGGAAATTCAATGAATGAAGTGCCATGTATGATCACCGATGTGAAGATCCATTGATCACAAATTAGCGACCGTCCTTGAGTGGAAAGCGTTTCTGGTAATAAACTGGGCTATACTGTATCTATTTTTAAAAGTACGAGACGCCAGGTGCGCTAAGTAAGCGGTGAATGAAAAACGAATTATGAAGCACGGTGTATAATGAAAAAAAAACCCAACAACCACACAATTTCTAACTGATATATGGCCATTAATATAAATATGTGAGCACGGTTGTGAATTTGCTTTGGTTGTCGTTGTTTGGAATACATGGTTTGCCTTTGAAACGCATTGAGGCCCATGAAATTTTTTTTTTTATTTTTCCGCCACTTTGAAGAAGGTGGGCGATCAGATGTATTGATTTTTATTTTTACCTAGAAAATTAAAACTAATTATATAAAACTAGCCAAAACCATTATCAGTGATGACTCTGACATGGATTTATATGATAAGTAAATAAAGATAATTTCAATTACAATCCAATATACTTAATATGCAATTAGAACATTAAAGGCCGTTTTGAATAGCTTTGCATTTATGGACATCTTAATGGACAGATTTGTGTCATTTCTCTCTCCGTTCATTCCTCGAGGAGAGAGAGAAAACGAGAGAGAGAGAGAGAGAGAGAGAGAGAGAGAGAGAGAGATCAGAAAAAATGTTACTGTGCGGAGATCAGTTTTGCGTGGTTGTGTCTATAGCTGAAAGCATACCGGAGGAGGACGACTTTTCATTAGGACCACTCTCCATCGATAAACCGTACCGTTGCAATCGCCATTAATTTTCGTTTGATGTGTTTAGTCCTTCCACAATTAATGATATCGTTAGCATTTTTACTCTAGTCACGTGAAACTGTTATACAACGGACTGTGGTCAGTGATGTTTCTTTCGAATTCAGCTTTGATAAAACGCTCGAAAAAAAAAAATCTAAAACTAATTTCTTTTGTTCCACACGTAATAGTTAATATAAGAGCAGGGAAAGTAATGCCAATTTTGTTACGGTGTATTCCGAACTGGTTGTTATTGTCCCATTTTACTTTTTTAAAAGGCACGTGCATGAAAATAAATCTTCTTTAAGTTTATAACTTTTCTAATCGTGTTTTTGATGTTAACTTACGGAAGCGCATTGCTGCCAATTGTTATTATCTTTTACCATTTGAAACAAAACTAATAATAATATACTGGATATTTTAAAAAAACAACAACCTTGAGAGGCCATTTGAAGACAGTGCATAAAATATAACTGACATATCGTGTAGAAGATAAATAGATTTGTTTAAAAAAAAGAATAAAGTGTTATCTTTTACAAAAAAAAGGATCTAATTAAGATTCTGTATCGGTTTCAATTGTTTATCAGATTATGGAAAAAACCTAATATGTAAACTATGATAAGGTATTGGGTGTGAAAATCTAACTCAAAATATGATTTGTATTGTAAGAGAAAATCCTATTTAAACACCTGCTTTAGCTAATTGTGTATAATAAGGCCTTTGAAAAAAAGAATAAACGTTTATTTTTTTGTTGACGTGAAATTTTTTCATCCATAAAATTACGTAATATAAGCTATTTTTGAACACAAATTACTTCAATCTGTTATTACTAATCCTTCGGGTTAAATTATGGGACACAGCTAAATTGAGCAGAATTTCGCCTTGTTTGTACACAGTATGACCGACATTGTTTTTATACATATACACATGTATCTATTCGGGCATCAATAAAATATATCCAGTTATTAAATAAAACTTCTGTAAGTACGGTTTACAACGACGAATATCTTTATTTTTGCAACTTGCTTTAAAAACTATATTTTTCAGATATCTTTTTTTTCGTTTTTTTTTAAATTAAACTTTTTATAATAAAAAGTTTTGAAATTTTTTAATTGATTAACACCATTTGTTGATGTTGCGCAATAAATGACGGATATTGTCGCCGTCCTAATTTTAAAGCTGTAGTTGCCATTGAATGTTTTAGGCGGTTTTATTGGGTAGGGTATTGTTTTGTTTGTTTAATTTTGCATTTTTTGTCAGTCTGCCAGTGTTTTTCTGCTGGTCAAATACTAAAAGAATACTTAAAAGCAATACATGTATTTTTAATTTTGAAAAAATTCCCTTCTTATACATGTAGATATAAATATATATTTAGCGAAATAATATAAAATTTAAAACCACGAATATTCTACATGTATGTCATTCATTGATTAAAAAAAAAGATTACAGAGATATAATATCTAAAGTGATATACGGTCACATTCCATTTTTTAGTGCAACCCTGCTTGGGTCTTGCAATAATTACGTCATGTCACAAGTATTTGACGCATGGAAGATAAAACGACGATGACCCTACTTTAACGTATAAGACGGGATAAAGTGGAAGGACAAACTCCTTGATAAGCTGTGAGATGTAGGCTAGACTCGTCAGATCGACAACAGGGTGGACTGATACGATATCACGACATTTTGAAAAATGCAATGTCATTGCATGAAATAAAACCACGCTTAACTTCAAATACCACCTTCCAGAGACTTTTTTCATGCATTGTATAAACTCACTCGTAAAAGTTTGATACATTGTAGCTCACTCGATTTAAGCCTTTCCCCATCTTGATTATCTTTATTTTATAAAAGTGGACTTTTCCGTCTGAAGAACCCCCCTCCCCCCCCCCCCCAAAAAAAAAAAAACAGCTGTGAGTTTTCTCAAATTCATGTAACATGTATTAGAAAGATGTGACTGTCGCCCATTCCGCTTATTTTAAACAAATATTTCTCCTTTAAAAATCGGTGTAACGCGCTCACAGTGTGTCTTGTCCGTCTGTCTGGGTTACACGTTCGTTCGTTTGTCAAGCTGTACACATTCTTAGTTTTGTTATACAGTTTCTAGTAGAGTTTGAAAAGGTAACTCATTCTTGATATGACGGGGTGTAATGACCCCAAAAAATGTCAATGTTCAAAGGTCAACAGCATGCCCTACATAAAGAGGTCACATACTAGATACAAAAATGTGACCGTCAAATTAAAATGCAAACTTGAAACACAAACGTGATTTGTTAACTTAGCTGCAAGTTTGTAGCTCCCGGTTTGAAAAAGCTCGTCCAACCGATTTTATTTCAGACCGGAGCCGTAGACCTGCAAAATCCATGAACCGTGTGTATTTTGTTTTGGTGTAAGAAAAAAAAGTCTATAAATTAAAAAAGAGAAATATTTCCGTTTTTCCTCTTTTAAAAAATTAAAATGCGTGATTATCAAACCAAAATGGTTGACATGTGTTTCCGGTCGTACGAATACCACGCATCTTGTAGGTTAATAGTAAGTTAGCCTTTTCAATTAATATTTTTTGTCTAGCGCCCACACAACTGTATGACCTACAATGCACCTTTTAAGATAATAGATATTTCAATGTATGGAGATTTAGTACACTATTTTGTAATATGCGGGTTCAACTCGTTATATTACCAGACTAATGATTTTTCATTAGTGTTCTAATTTGTAAAACTATTTTCCATTCGATAAATAATACTTGTATAAAAATAACATTTTTGGTCGAACATATAAAGATTGTGACATTTTATATTGAATCTAGTTTCTCGCTATGCTGCGATGCAACACGGAATCAATCTATCAAATGTTTGGAAAAAGAATCTTTTAAAGGTATTTTAAGCGGCTATAAGCGACATTTTCAATCCAGATAGGCATCTATATAATGCCTACACGGCGAACTTTTTGTTATTTTTTATGAGTAATTTGTTTAAGTAAATGCAAGTCAATGAAATCTGTTCATCAGAAATATGATCCACCTCAATTAATAGCGAGAGAATCCCCCGTCGTTATAAAAAACGTATTCAACAAATGCCATTTAATTACGTTATTATTTGTCAGTAAGACTTAAAGACGATTTGCATCAACAAGTAGGTTTATCTACGTTATGATGCGTTGCCATTTGGGCATTTTATACGCGGTGAACACTCGTTTACTACCGATTGACATATCGAAATAACGTCCAATGACTTTGAATGTGCGTCTGACATTCTCTTGACGACACTGTATCATCACCGTTTTATATTTTGCATTTTAATATGTTGTGCATGGATACAAGTTCTCGTGGTGCTTGATGCCATAATAGGGCATAATCGACCATCATCACTACATACTCTTTATGTTGTATTCAACTAAGAGCAAGAGTATCCCGTCTTCAAACGAATGCGGAGGCCGATTTCGCTTCTGGATACTGGTCCCGATATCATTAAGCGCCTCGAGAGATGTTTTTGAACAAATGAGCTAGGTACAAAAGAGAAGCGCTATTTATACACCAGGTGCGTTGGTGGAATATATTGAGCATGGATTTTTAGTTTTAAATTCATTCACAATTCTAATAATGCTGGAGATTGCAAGCATCAACATTAATCAATGCTGCGGAACGAAACGGGGACACATAAACTCTCGATTAAAGAGAAAGCTACGTTCAATACGTTAGCGCACCGACGAACCGGAAGTCGTTCGTTTCAGATCAATTGGCCTCTTTTTGCTCTCGATCGTTCCCTACGGACAGGAAAAAGCCACAAGCCGTGCTTACATCTTGTACAACTTTGTGTGCGTAACTCTACTAGCTGCATACGAAGAACCAAAGATGCGTGCATCCTCCGAATGACGTCACTTCACTGTTCGTTGAATTGTTGACGACAGGAATTTGCATTGTGCAGAAACATTAATTATAATATTTATTATGAATTTCCTTTGTTTTGATATCTTTTTATGAGTTTTGATAATCGATAGAAAAAAAATAACACGTTCGTAAGTTCTAGATATACATTGTATATGTACGTAAGAACAATTACATTTCATAATACAGAATACGTTAGATTAGAAATTATCGAGTATTTCACAAACTGTCATTTACGTTGACGTTATTTATATATATTTCTCTTTAATTTTATGTTAAATACACTGCTTTGAAACATGTAATTTTGCAAACTAAAGACGATAAAATTTGCGCTCGCGTAGCTAGAAAATGACACTTTTCTTTCTAGTTAACCCACTGAATCAATAAGAAAAATAAATATTTCTTTTTTTTCATATTCATTTTATTTTCAATAAATAAATAAACAATAAATAAACATAATATTTTGAAAGACTAGTAGTATCAACTCACAAATATGAGCTTGATTTTGTTCATGGATGAAACATTTTCATTTACATGATGTGAGAATTGCGTCAACTTGTCATGAAACTGAATGCTGCCCTGGTGGACAAAATACACTTCCGGTTTCGTTCAGTAGCGATAAAACAGGTGTACGTATAGTCTAATGCTTCAAATTTATAATGCGGTTACTTTGGCTTTTTACAAGAAAGAGATTATAGTCTTAAATGCAGAAAGTATTTCGTACTACTGAACGGGAACCTCCAGAAAGAGAGCATACAATTCCGAGGGGGAAAAATTCCCTCGGTCACAATCATTCAACAGCAGTTACATATAATCATACGGAACACTGTAAACAATCTTGAAGTAGAACATATAAATGAACATGACAAGCTTTCATACTTCCTCTCACTTACACGCGATAATTATACATGCATACACTTTTACACCAATAAATACATTCGTTCGTCAAAATACACCAATCATACAGAGGAACACACACTCACACGAACACAACACGCAATGTGGATGTCAACCAACAAATAAATACAACTTTTGCGTCAAATTGCGTCACCATACGTGACCTTCAAATTGCGTCACTATATGTGACCTTCACACACAAAATAAAACAAATGCTTTCAGTATACATATGGATGGCTCACAAAGTCAAGTATAGTGTAAATAGATTGTTGGCAAGCGACGGACGGGTAAACGTTTTTTAATCTCTGTGTAATACTGGGCTCTTATATTTCCTTCCCCTTTTTGCGAAGAAAACATCTAGGAACTTCTCATAACGGCTCGCACATTGACCCCATCTTTTGGTAGAATGGTTGCCCCTTCCACACACTGGATTGGAATTTCTTGGGTTTCAGAAGGAACGAATGAATATTTTTTAAGCATACGAATGATTGTCATCTTGCCTTCCAGTTGCGCTAATCGAAGTCCCACACATGTTCTCGGACCACTTCCGAACGGCATCCAAGCCAACGGATGTCTCTCGGATTTCCTTTGTTCCGTAAATCTGAAGAAAGTACAAAAGAGACCTTGTTAAAATACACACAAAAATATTTCGTCTTTTTTTTGGCTCGTTGAATGGTGTTTTCGAAGACTATAAAAAAAAGTTGCCTCCCGTTATATAAGACGTATGCTTACCTTTCAGGAATGAATCTCTGAGTGTCTTCGACCCAATGTTCTTGGTTATAGTGTACACTCCAGACATTAGCTTGGACTAGCATTCCTTTTGGGATATCAATGCCATTAACTGTGCAACTTTCCATGCATTGTCGTGCAACGACCCTGAAAATGTAAAAAATACACCTATATAATGATTTTTTTCAACGAGTTTATCTTATTGGTTTGAATGTTTCACTTCTTGTGGATATTAAGAAAATATTGAAGGATACTTACGTGCTTGCTAATGGGTATTTCCGTAAAGTTTCACACCAGACCATATCGAGGTACTCCATTTTCTGAATTTGATCGTAGCTTGGATTGTCCGCCTAAAATAGTATGAAAAAAATATGAGTCATATACAAGTGTATTTATAAGCTTTTATAATAATAACTTCATCAAAAGGTCGAGTTAGAAATGTGATAATGAAGACCGATAAACAATAGCTTACGTTTTCTGGAAAAAGTTCATCGATTTCTTCTTGAAGTCTTTTCTGCGCTTCGGGGTTGACAGACATTTCGTACATGATGTAAGCCAATGTTGTGCTGGTGGTTTCGTACCCAGCTAACAAGAACAATAAACACTGGGCCACGAGTTCTTCGTTGGTCAGAAGACGCCGTTTGACCACGTTATCTCGCTGGTCAACGTCGCCTACATCGATTTCGTCTGCGTCGGGGTTAAATTCTGACGTCAACATTAGTTCCAAAAGGTTGGATTTTGAAGGCTGGAAAAAAAGAAAACAATCAAATAAAAAGAACGCCCTGATAAAGAAATTCTTAAAATACTAGAAGTGGAAATTGTTTTGTCTAGGTTTTTTCTATAAAAAAAAAAAAAAAAAAAAAAGGACCGTTATAATTACCTTTTGTTTCTTCTGGTTGCGGATGATTTTTCTCATCGAGCTTTCTAGACAGAAAACGGGGTTAAATGATACAAAGTGCATGAAGTTGTATATAGTGATCCAGAGACGGTGAAGCGCTGGGAAAATAACTGCAATGAAAGAAATGCACATATAAAAATGTATTTCTACACCTTTTAAGATTTCTATTGTAACCCCAAGGGTAGTTCAAGTCAAAATCATTTAGAAGGCAGGAAAATTTGAATACGTACATCCGAGCATGAAGAGAATGGGGCGTTTGGTGGTATCTCTTATAACCCCTCGGCAATTCTTGATGCATTCATCATCATTATTTATGAGAGCGTTCGTATTCATTCCAAAGCCACAATCGGCAATAGTGTCCAGCGTAAGTCTCTGGAACAGCCTAAAAATGAGACAAAAGAGAAATATTTTAATAAGATTGTCCATTTCTCACGACAGGGGTAAAAAGTCTAGCCAATCGATCATTGTTTTAACACGGTGACGTATATTTGCCGTTCTAGCGTGATTTTTCACTCACGAAATGTAAACAAGTACCCGGTAATCATACATTCGTGATGGGAACCAAATATACATCCATTGATAAAGGCCAGCAAGCTGGCAAGTGAAGAGAAAGAAAGGTGTGGGACCACTTACTCATAACTATCGAAACTCCTATCGTTGACGTTGTGGTCATCGACAATGTCTAAAAGTTGGTCAATTCGATGATTAATTAGAGGCGTCATCTGTCGATAGAAAAAAAAATAAAACAAATTAAATATTACTAAAATTAACTACGCAATCAGGGAAAGGTGAGCATTGATTTTCAAAAACTTTTTATGAAACTAAAACGCCAGACTCGCTGTGTTTACTTAGACAAATATTGATATTGGAGAGTTTTTCTCCCAGTTGGTGTGCCTTTTGTGATTTTTTTTTTCTTAATTTAGATTCTTTACCGCCAATACAAATCATATCCACCCACGACATATAAAGATTGATAGCGATTAAACGCTCAATATGAAGAATAATGGAACATCAGCCATAAGGAGATTAAGGACAATCAAAGCGCAATAAAACATTTAATCCTGTTTTCTCTCTCTCATTTTTCCTCCCTTTTATTATCTTTCTCTCACGTCTATAGCATATTTAATATTATGTAAAAAATATTTTCCTCTTTATTGATTTTTTTGAGAAATATTTGTTTTTTCTTACCGTCCTCATCTTTGTTGAACTAAAAGCAGGATTAACAATGGACCTCAGCCGCCGCCATCTTTCTCCTCTTGCAAAAAACATGTGGACATTTTCATCACTATCTGGATCCACTTGAACGGGAAAAACCTGTCAAGAGAAATCAATTGGAATCAAATCAATGTTGTGGGGGTAGGCCTGTAAAACTATTTTTAATTTTTTGCTGAATGTCCGCCCCCCTTACAAGTGTAAGAAGATGATGGACTTTTGACACTACAAATTTCCTTATCTGCCAATTTTGAAAGCGGTTCATTCATGATTCTTAATTTTAGAGTCTCAGATATAAAAAGATTTTGGTCGTGCTCGTTTACTTTGCTCACGAGGTAAGGCGCTCATGCTTTTTAAAGTCGAATATATCAGAATAGATATTTAAAGATATAATTGGTTAACTGCATAAGAGTTTTAATTAAAAGCGGAAACTTCTCAGTTAAATTTATCTTGCTTCCAACATTCTTGAATTACGTAAATATGGTTTGACATTGCCAGTTAAAAAACCGTGATAATCTACTTCATCCTTAGACGACGGATTAAAGGAATTTGATTAAGGATGGAGAGGAGTAACATCAAAAAATAATAACTAAGGCATTAATTAAATAAACCGATTTTTGAATTTTGATTATTTCTCTACCTTTCTTGCGTGGAATTTCTTGAATTGTTTCACGAACACTTGCTGTAATAACTCTACATCTGCTGTAACTAAGACTGGAGTAGGTCCCTCGAAATATCTGAATAAAAAGCAAGTTTATTAGTACAATCAGAACCTTGTACTTTGAATTTTTTTTTAAACTAGACTTGATTATCGTTTTGTAACAGCAACAGACGGTTTCCTTACCCGAAAGTCTTTCCATATTCTCTGTACCATTCCTGATATTTTTTAAATAATGGCTGTAATAAGAAAAAATCATGCATTAATAAAATGTTTATTGATAATTACATTTGTTGCTATGAATTTTGTCTGCAAAAGAGTCCTTATTTGGAGGGAAAAAAACTTACCATTCTCCAAAATGCGAGTAAATTCCCAAATAAAAAGTTTGGCTTTGGACCCGGTATACCCATTTTTTCAAAAATCTGCATTTTTTCTTTCCTTTGTCTGCAAATGAAAATTACTTAATATTAGAGCCAACAGAAATAAAATGTGGGTGAAAATGGATGCAGATATATTTCTCGCTTCATTATTCATCATAAGACAAAAAATATATATGTATGAGTATCAATTTACATCTTTTAATGAATCAAGCAATTAAAGTTACTTGAAAGTTTAATGAGAGCCCCCAAAACTCTATTAAAACTTTGACATATATTATCATAGTATGACCGTAGTAAAACTACATTTCATTCATAGGCGTCAAGCAGATTTTATGACACTGGCTTAAATGAATTAAATTAGTGCACAGAAATATGCAAGAAATAAAAAAAAAACATCATGAATAAAATCTTACATACCTGTAAAAGTAGATTAAACAAATCACCAATACAACTAAAAGCACGTGCGTTATCATTTTGCGTGTCTGTAAATCCCTTAGTTTGAAGCACAAGTGATTGTAACATTGAATGACTGTACCTGGTTGCTCGCCGCTATTTGTTTGGTTGTGAGAGAATACGCTGAGCCAATCAAAATGCCGATATTTCCTTCATATATAAGAAACTCTACAAAAGAGGTGTTGCTAATGCCATGCGTGGTCCCAATTCCCCTGACCATTGATTTTTCCCCGATACCAGGTTGAGATTTGTGTATCCCGGAGATCAGGTGATCGTGTTAGATTTATCCATTTTTTTTTAAAACAGATCAATCAGCCATTGAACGGAGGAGAAGTTCGGAATGTATTTGCGTGTACCGAAGAAACGAAGCATGGCAAGTGAACAGAGGCGCGCAGTGCCGTAGTATCGGACATAAACTTTATACGAAGAATTCCGATTTCTGTTTAAAATATGTTGTGTCAATTTTATTTCTCTATGTGGACTTTAGCTTTTGGTTCTTTCTATTATGCGGATATTTTCTTCATTGTAAGGTAATAAATCATTTTTAATCACCGCACTATATATTTTTTT
This sequence comes from Magallana angulata, assembly GCF_025612915.1. NCBI lineage: Eukaryota > Metazoa > Mollusca > Bivalvia > Ostreida > Ostreidae > Magallana > Magallana angulata. The sequence continues at coordinate 17,786,256 of NC_069114.1, read as the reverse complement.
CGTCTGTATGAATAAATAACGTCTTCTTGTTTGATCACACGTGGCTAAGGGGTTGTAATTTGACGATTTCATCTCCATAATTTTTACTATCTAGGATAACGTACCAGCGAGGCATGCCATTACGAAGGTGAAGGTCGTTTACTACTAGGGCCCTACTGAGAACTGCACTAAATATACTCCTGTAAAATAACTTCTAATTTGTAAGACATATTTTATCTTATTGTATTTCTTCAATCATTTTGATACCTCTACATATATCTTTTAAATAGGGCTATAAAAAAACCCCGGATATTTGATTAATCAAATACTGGTCAGTTGACCCTTGATATTGATTAGCGATCTGATGGTCAACGAAGATTCTAACAATATGGTAATCGATTTCTTTTTTATATCACAATAAAGGGGGGGGGGGGGGGTTCTATTTTTCTTTCCATTACATTTATTCACCCAGCGATACTGTCCTTATACCCGCATACCTACCCGGCACTTTAAAGCTTGCCGTCTGATCGGGGTATGGGAGCCGAGAGTCTCGTACGCACGCACGCACTATCACAAGCCGTTTGTTTATTTATCATATAAACTATAAATCAGATATCTTCTTTGTATCAACAAACGTTGAAGGATGTTGACTTAAGTTGACTGAATAAAACTGACGAACGTGAGATATTTCAAATGACTCTGTTTTGTAAAAAAAAAAAAAAAATATCAATTTAAAATGAAGCGCTTTATGCCTCTATAGCACGTGCATTTCCTTATAAGAATGCACGTAACTCAACTAACATTGACACAACGCTAATTATATAACACATAATTATACCTGTTTACGCGAACTTGCCCTTTCTCTCCATTTTCATTTGGGAAGGGGGGGGGGGGTTAAATAGGGTAGACTAGGGGTTGTAATATATTTTCCTTATCGACAACCTAAAAAAAAAGTAATAAATATGTATGTAATTGACAAGATATTCTATTAATCGTGACACGTGCGGAACAAGGAATTCCTCCCAACCCAGTTTAATAACGGGTGTGTTTCTTAGGATTGCCTTTGCGACGCATTAAAAAGATTTTCGGAGTAAGCCCCAAAGCCGGTAAATAGTATCTGGTGTTGCTATGAACTGATAGGCTGAGATTAGAGCAGCAAAAAGTGCATATCAATGCATATATCGCATTCAGTTCTTACAATGATAATAATTTGGCGATAAATAGTTGATTGTTAGCATATCAATGAAGAATTTTTTAAAAGAACTGATTTCTGATAGAAAGAGAAAGAATAAAAGATGCGTATATTCTTGCGTCAGAGAGAGAGAGAGAGAGAGAGAGAGAGAGAGAGAGATGCGAACAATATTCTGTATTGTGTTTTCCGTGTGAATTTTGTAAAATTAAGTTTCATAAGTCGTATACATTTTAATCTCAAGAAAACAAACATTTTCATTTTTAATTAAATGGAATCTAATTGAAATTAAATTGAATCCTAATTTTAATTTATATATAGCACACTAGAGGTCAACCAGAGGTCTGCACAATTCCACTCTAAACATGTTTTCCCAATTTTCTGTTTTTTAAATTTTCAATTATCACCCTGCATTTACGACATAAGAGATCAGTTCGCGTCAGGAGTGAACTTTGAAAGCAGATTGCGATAACTGTGTTTGTGTCTACCAGCAAATCACAACGTGATTCAGTAATTACATGTACATGCTGTCATTAAAAATGATTACATGTATACATTTAGAATTTTACATGAACTATGTTTGGTGTATATGGTTTTATGATCTGTCTACGGATGAGTCAAATTGTCAGATATTAAAGTAGCATTTTCTCTGTGTGTATAACACATAAAAATATGAAAACATGTTATGTTTGTGCAACATTTTAATAGATTCTGATGAAAAATCTACTGTTATCGTTTTGTTTTGTTTTTTGAAATCGGTGGAAATGAGATATGTTTATGCAGATCAAATTTATATAATGCGTCGAGAGATACTTTGTTTAAAAATGTTGACATTTATGGACATATGAAAACATAGAAAGTTTATCCATTAAAATATAAACTATTTTATGTAAGTAAAATGTAAAAAAAGAAAACCCACACAAAACATCTATGAGTTTCAGATGAAAAACTGGGAAAAAAACCAATAATTCAGCGCCAAAATGGCTTTTGAATAAATAAAAAAAAATAATAATGTGATAAATTTCTTCGAAGTTTGAATACAACTTATACAACTTACTTCAAATATCACAATTTAGAAAATAGAAATATTTAGCATGCTCTGTTCTTAAATATTACATTTTCTAAACAATAATAAACATTTCAAATGAATTTTAGCTTTTTAGCGATAAAAGAATAAGAGTACCTAAATTCAGTTGAGTTTTGGAATGCATAGTAGTTTTGAAACCTTAAAAGTTATAACTTTTTTTTTCTGGGTTTTCATGCAATGCAAGGAAATCAATATATATATAAACCCCCCCCCCCCCCAAAAAAAAAAACAGACCCAATTCAGATTTTCAATTCTAAAAATCGGTCAATCGGTAGATTAATTTAGCTCTTTAAGGGCAGCATGTTCAAATATTTACATTTAACTTCATGTCTTTCCTTTGTCCCCACTTAGTACATGTATTTCATTAGTTCAGAGAGCCTAGTGCAACTGTACTTAAGGTTTTTTTTTGGATGCGGTTACCAAATAGACTAAGAATTGGCATGTCAAGTCGGTAATATGATATAGTAATTTGCACAACAAAGAGAAGCAGACGCAGAGAAATTAAATGGACGCGGAGATAGAGGGTGGATTAACAGAATCCGGGTAATTGTAGATAAAGCCACACACAAGAGTTTTGTGATACGCCAAAAGTAGTTACTGATGAAGAGTACCCGTGTGTGTGTGTGTCTCTCTCTCTCTCTCTCTCTCTCTCTCTCTCTCTCTCTCACTCACACACACACACACACACACACACACATAATATTTTCATAATCTGTTTCAAAATCAAAATATACCTAAACAATTACCAGTGCGTCGAACCCAACTTTGGTACACACTATATAATTATCAACAGAGTTTATAGATCTGGAAAGGAAAAGAAAAACGCATGACCCCCTCCCCCTTACCCCTCTCTTTCACCAAACTCTGATTTTTTTACTCTCCTTATCGTATTGCAATACGTAATATTGATATAAATGAGAAAATTTTCAAATACATATGTGTATTTTTTTTCTCTGAATCGCCGATTGAATTTCGGATTTTTTTCATTTCTTCTTCAAAAGACATTGAGTTGACAGAATCATAATTATGACTATTCATATCATCGACCAGATATTGTTTATTGCCCACTAATCAAGAAATATCTCTACATGAGAATAAAATAAATATTCATAGGTACTTTCTTTGAAAATTGCTCTAAGGATCAAAATTGATTTTTCGTCGTTTAAGGTGGACACCAGAAATATATAAATCTTCGTACGCCATCTTTGACAGTTACAATCGGAAATGTTGCAATAAGCAGTGTCTCCGTATAATGTTTGCATATTCTTATGAAACTGGTTGCTCATTTTAAATAAATTTTGCGATTATTGAGCCATGACCCTATGACCTATGTGACGTCAAGACATTGTTCTGTTCAAGTAAACAATCCGATCACGGTGGCAGTACTACAAGATGGCGAAATTAATTCATAATTAAAGTCTAACAAATGAAATTGCTATTTGATAAACTAAAAGTAAACTAATTTGAAAAACAAAAAATATATAGTTTGCAGTGATTATCAATTTTATTTGTGATTCTCGAGAGGAAAATAAATATAACGTCTAATACAACGTTTGGAAGAGAACACTAGTTTTTCTAATACATGTAATTGTTTTTCTAATAATCCATCAAAATACCTGACTCAAAGCCATGAAAGTTAACTCTTCATCTCAATGTTATTTTGCACATCATGTATCTTAGCATCATATTTATTGAGACTTTTACCCATACATTTGTCCACCCCCCCCCCCCCCCCCCCTTTAATTTCTTCAACACAAAGAATGTAAACTTCTTGGTTCAAAAAAGGATTCACTATAAAAATAACCCAAATTCCGGTGCCAGTAACACTCTTATTAGTCTTGCCACAGACCACAATATTAAAATTATTATCATCGCAATGACACAATAGTATGTTATTAAGTTAAAAACTGTTCACTCTGCCAATAAATCACACTTTGCACGGCCTCTTTCCCGGTGTAGAGCCGTTTGAATATGCTCACAGCGTACGCACGGCGTTGAGATCTATTTTTGTTATTTATTTTTTACTTTGGTTTTTTCCTGGTTTCCATAAATATAAACAGTTTCAAATATAAAGTAAGCCAATGTGGAGGGCAATGGTTTGGGCGAAGATTCGTGAATTAGATACCATAGAGGAAGTAACTTTTAAATATTAAGGTGATGTACAGGTTAACATAGTTGTTGTATAATATTTTGTAATGAGGATTACAATATTATAAACTAATATTTATCGTAAATTTTGAAACACAACAATTAGAAATTCATATGTGGCCATTATCTTTAATATGATGTATTTTCTAAGAGCTGCGGTTATTCTATCACTGAAAAAAGTAGTCATTAAACCTTTACTTTTTTTCTGTGTGTTTCCTGTTGTGATGGAACTACGGATTAAATTCTGTATTATTAGCCATCACAGGGCCAAAGAGTTTGATAAAACCGCAGCTAAAACACGACACTTGGAATTCTGAAAGAAAGATGATGAAGGAACCAGTTTCCATTAACCAAATGAACGCTACTGGCCCTTTTCTTTAAAAAAAATAAATAAATATATAATTATACGTATAACAGAGATCTACGAAAAAATGTGTGATGTGTACAATTTGAAGTAATGACTAACAAACAACCAATACCAGCACATTGTGTCAACATACGGCAATTTTTGACACCACAGACAGATGAAAACATCGTCACAGTCTAAAATGGTGCATGGTCTTTAGTTGCACCAGTGCAATAATGGTTCAACAGCATAGTTTATCATTTAATGAAGGTGTGATAATATATCAACGTAATTGGAATCATCATTATGGTTAAGGTCAACCGGATCTGGAAAGACTCTTTCTGTATAATGACAGTTAGCTTTGCATACTAGCAGCGGGTATCACCAAATTCATTTATTTAACATTGCCAATTAAAAAAAGGAAATGTTTGCGTTCTGGCAATGAAGAATACTTCGGAACAGTTTTGAAAGTGATTGTCAAGGTTTTACCAACAAAATAAAAACAACTGACGTTTCAAAACATTCGTGTGGAAAACATATAACTTAAACTTAATTGTTAAATGTATGCTTAATCTAATATATGTGGCAAAAAATCACGATTTAAGTTTTCTAATTAGGAAGTGCATTAACTTTTTGACTACCAGTATAAAATTTCATAACACTTGACCCAAAACATAAAGTAGATAAAACTATTGCATACAAAGCCATTAGGAAATGACAGTTTAACTAATAACATTCCTTGAAATGTTTTAAGTTCTTCCTAAAAGTATATGGCATTTCTATGCTAACAAGAATCCAATTCGCGACAAAAATCAAATAATTTCCCTGTTCGTGAATTTATAAGCAGAGAAATAACAATAAACTGTCATATATTAAATTTCAAGAACTGAAAGGTTAAATAATCATTTAGGTATGACACGGTTTCGCGGTCATTTCACTATTCATTGAAATTTAAGTTAACGAGACAATTGAACGGTGTAACAAAACATCAGATCAAACCGTTTTGTGCACTCGCATGCATGTTTTTGCGTAACATTCTTATTTTGTACCGTAATGTCTTCTCTAAAAGTACGGTATGTTGAATAAAATCTTACACGTGGGATGACCATTAAGAAAGGAGACTTAGAAATATTTTTGTTCGCTACAATTATTTTTAATTAATAAGTCTAATTAAAGAATATAAGGGCGCTGGCTACTGTAGAAACATGTGGCCTTGGTTCGTTGAAAAACAAGACAGTTTGCATTAATTTGATCAAGGTGGCATTCCATGGTCAATTAAAACACCGCACACCTAATATGTTAAGTAATTTTGGAAACCTGAAAAGAATAATTTTTAACACCAATAGTTAAAATTATATCAGAATTAATGTCATCACACAAGGGTTGTGCTATTATTTATGTCTTTAGCAGCATACTCTATTAAAATATAGTAGACCCCTTCCTTGAAGAGTTCTGCCGAATGAGGATTCTTAGAAGTTGTGTAAAAGCTCTATGTATATATGCGGTGGTTGCCAAGAAGACGGTGGTTTTGACACCAATGGGTGCTTTATGTCTTGTTAATATTAGAACCTAGCGCTGCATGAACACGCTCCGCTTGCATTAAAACGATGTTAAGCAATAAATGAAACAGAAAACCAAGCAGACAGACGGACATACAGGCAGACAAGGGATTTAGACAGACTCAAATAATTTCTAAGTGTCATCATCCCCGACAGGTAACAAATCAAAGCATCAGTAGCCAACTGTTTTTAAGTGACCAAGAAAAAAAACAACGGAGCGCATAATTTGGAATGTTTAGAAAGTTTATGGCACACAGTAAAGGTGTCATATACATGTACATCGTTCTTGGTGATAATAAAGTAACAGAGAAACTAATTATGTCGTTCGCATTCTTTTCTTCCAGTTAATCTCAAACTATGCGTGTCCGAATTCTGTCAGACTCTGACGACAAACTGCAGCTAGACATGCAGAAGACTCGAAGCATTTGTTTTTAGGAAGAAAATTGTCTTGGTTCCACGAATTTATTCATCAATTTTAAACCAGTTGCTTTATTATATATTGCTACATGTAAATCATAAGGCAACAAAACATCCCCCTTTTCTTCAAACTATTTTGCATGTTTTCCAACTAAACGTACGAGGAAACGGTTCTTGGGGGGGGGGGGGGGGTCTTACGTTATTTTATCAGTTCCGTATACGAGAATTCTTCCGATTTCTACACGTTTCTAGTGGAAGATTTTGAATGGAGTGGGTGGTTGTCTTCTTGTGGTCAAATCAATGAACGTCAATAGTATTCAAACGCACGTGCGATTCATTCACTAAAACGGCGGTGTATATTGTGCAATTCTATACCTATAAATCAAATTTTCAATTAGCAATTATTTCACCAACCGCAGACGAAACAATTTGTTTTTGTATCTGCAATCTCATTGAAAGCCTGATTTTACGTTTAGATGCTTGTTTGTTTGTATATACAGCTAATTAGTATCTTTTAAACAATAGAGTTGTGTATCTCTTGTTTTGATGCTGCCAGTCAGAAAAATATACAATTTAGCATTATTTATTGGTGCATAATTATGATATATAACTGTCGCCTTCCCAAATAAGATAGTTAAGTAAAATATAAAATATTTTTTTTTAATTCTTCTCCATCGTTTCTTGGATATGTTGAAATACGTGTATATACCGGTGCTCTATTAACCGACTTTTTAAAAAAAAATTCTGATGTGAGAAAAATTACAATTGATAAAACAAGCCACCAACGATTCATAAATCAAGTAAAAAGCAAATGAAGTCAATAGTGTCAATGAGTTAAAGTTAGGAATGTACGAAGACAATTAATATTGCTCAAAACACTTCTTTACACAGTGAAACGTTTTGACAAGGATTTAAATTTAACAAATCCATATTCTAAAAGGAGCAGTGATACATTAATACGACAGTGAGCTTTAGTTCATCTAGTTAACAGAATCCGAATTTAAGACTAGAGTCTCTAATCAGGATTCTAAAAGCATTTCATTTTTCTATCTAGAGCATATTTACAAGCTTAAGCCTGCGGTCGTTGACTCGATAATACAGCAATAAATCTAAAGCTTAAAGTGTTCCGAAAAACTTAATCATAAATATATGCCTATTAAAATGATATGTCGTCGTTTAAACATGCATTTATATTGCAAATTATTGTGTCGCGTTTTAACTCTGTATGTAATAAACAAATCAAAATTACACACACACACACTGCAAAAGTATTTCACTACGTTTCAGACCCCCCAAAAAATCGCATCAATTTATATGAAAATCAATTAACTCTGGGTTTATTCAATAACGCGATTTGAATAAATCTCTAACCCCTCCCCCCCCCCTTTTTTTAAATGATTGATTAATAAAGAATCATAACATTGAAATCGCAAAATTACTATAATTATCAAAATTCATGACCACAATGACAGCTGCAACAAAATTTTAATCTCTTACGCATCCTAAAATAAAGAGAATATGACAAAAATATGTGCAAGAAAAATTGACCTCGACAAAAATGAGTGAAGTGGCAGGTATTGCCGAGGTATACTAAGTGCGGTTTACTTTTATTTTTAGAAAGTTGAAGCATTTTGACACAATGACATCCCAAAAGCATTGGCAGATAAACAAATAAATTGTTCTGTTGGGAGACAATATTGCAATTATAGTGCCATTAATGCAAAACAAACTTGAGGAATTTTTGCATTTCTTCGCTCCATTGTAGAAAACGGAGAATTTCTTTCATCCATTGTAGCCTTTAGGCAACGCCTTTAATACTGAACACTCTTTCACAAAAGAAACCAAAATTAAACACAAACTGAAAATTTCACTGGACAAACGCCAGTTTAATTAAACAAGAAAATAAAAGGCACAACTGATTGTAATGCAACTGAACAATAATGTTAGCCAAATGACTTACAGTTGACATATTCTTAGTCTAACAAACGTTTGCGGTATTATAAATAATTGATTTTCATAAACACCAATGATGAATCAAATCATTAAACGAAACAAACAAGTATGAAAAGCGGTATCACCGGAAGTGCAATTGCGGAAAAACTACAGATGTTATGAATACGAAAAAAGATTAGTAAATTGGTTTTTGCATAAATGAACTTTTGTAGATTCACAAAAGTATTACACATTATTTTTTATTCTTTTGATAAAAATCAACTGTAATGATATTGTATCGTACGTTTACATTGCTTTTTTATCTTTTATTTATCACTCATTTGCAAGTGCAAGTGACGGCTGAAACTAGGTCACACGTCTTAGTGTATTTACAAAAATATAAATTAAAGAAAGACAATAGACTTAATAAAATATGAAATAAAATATGAAAGTTAGTGATATAACATTATATATATAACAGTACCAACTTTTTCATCCTACCAGCATTCGCTAAATATTTTTGAACGTAATTTTTTTTCAAGATCACAGTGACATCAATTTTTCGATCGACAGCTTTGGGAAAAAAATGAAAGACCTAAAAATCTGGACTGACAAAGAACATTGGATTAAACGTTGGATAAGCCAGATAGATATTTTTGTAAGAGAACTGTTGTCAACATCATCAAACATACTTCTTTTGCATTATAATTAATAAATCATACGCTATTCGTTTTCAAAGTTATCGGTTAATTATTTTTCCGAGATATTTCATACTATACTACTATATTTCATACTACCAACTCAATTTTCACGAGCGAGTTAACAATATAAAACAACTAACGAATTATCTTGATATACTCGAGTAGAAAAAATCCAATCGCAAAGTCTTACTAGGCTTTTTCCACAATTGGAAATTTTCTCAAGTTCTACAGGAAAGACCCGAGGCATTGCTATTGATACAAATAAGCTGATGTTTAAAAAGATTGGTGAGCTAGCGCTGTAGCCATCATAAAACACAGAAGCGGATTTCTAAAACAAGAGTGGGCTTCACATCGGCAATGGCATAGCTTATTGACTCTGCCTTAATCATATGTATCTATTGTAATTTCAATTTCGAGGTGAGAATTTCAAGAACCATTGGTGCTGTTTTGTAGCAATCGTATATTCTCGGGCCTTTCCGGCAAGCTTGGAAAACATATCCGAGGTTGTTTTCCGAGGTTGAAGGAATTTAAGATAAAGCTAGCTATTTATTATAATATTTAAAATAACTTTGCATTATAAGACCAAAGCTACGTTTACTTTTTTACATTTAAATAGAACACAAAACTTCATGTGAAGATGATAAAACGAATTTCAAATGGTACAGTTTATGTTCTGCCACAGGCCCATTTTCTACGTTGAAGTAAAACGCCCAGCTTTTTACATTCTTTATTCAGCCAATATAGCAGGAAATTTACGGTAACAACTGAAATTTAACAACATATAGACATTCTTACTATACCTAATATAATTAGAAAAATTTATCACACACTGCACTTTCATACACACTTGCCAAAAATCTCGAATGAAGTTTTAAATAAATAATCAGAAAATATTACAAATATGTAGATGTAAGAAAAAAGACATACATCGTTGCGCCTTTGCACCACGAAAATATGGATGACGAAGCGTCCCTGACGCTGTAGAGGGTCTTCAAAATGGATCTGTGCGTCCCAGACGCGCGGGAAATAATGTCTCCCAGAAACAGCTTACCGGATGTAATTATCACCAAGTAAATTAGAAACCCAAAACTGACCGGCACCGTAAATTCCGGTGACGTTACACTCCCCGCCTGACGTTCTATAATGTCACTCTGCTTAAGGTGTAAATAAGTGAACTATCTCGGTGATAGGTCTCACATAAGTAATACAAGTTCCGTTTCTAACAGTGCGTAGCTCTACTTTCCGAACATGTCCATCTTTACTTGGGAAGGTACGTTGAACAACTGCCATTGGCCATTCGTATCTAACGGTGTCAGAATCCTTTAAGAGTACTACGTCATCAACTTTGATGTCTTCCTTAGAATAAGTCCACTTCTGCCTGGTTTGAAGACTGTAAAGGTATTCTTGCTGCCATCTTTTCCAGAACTGGTTGGCTAATAGTTGTGTGTGTTTCCATGATGATCTGTACATGTCCTTCACATCAACTGCTTGAAATGGTCCATAATCAACTTCAGTCTTTTGTGTCAGCAATACTGAAGGGGAAAGAACTGATGGCTGTGTTGGATCTACCGACACGTTCGCTAATGGTCGACTATTGATAATAGCACAAACTTCATACATAAATGTATTCAAAACGTCATGTGTAAGTGGTTTCTTTGACTCCTTGATGATAGCATTAAGAATTCTGCGCGCTGTTCCAATGATCCTTTCCCATATCCCTCCCATATGGGATGCATGTGGGGGGTTAAATATCCAAGTAGAGCCATTTTCCACAATATACTTCTTCAGGGTTGGAGATTCTATGTTGATTGCATTGATGTTAAGTGCATCTGTACTTCCAACAAAATTAGTTCCTCTATCTGAATAAAACTCAGTGACTTTACCGCGCATTGCTACAAAACGCCTGAGGGAATTGATAAAGGCACTGGATGTCATCTCGTCCACCAGCTCTATGTGTACTGCTCTGCTCGTCAAACATGTAAATAAGATTGCCCATCTTTTAGCATTAGCAACTCCTCCTCTAGTTTTTCTAGCTGTCACCTCCCAGGGCCCAAAGGTGTCTACTCCCACATACGTGAACGGTGGTGATGGCTTGCATCGAAAGTCAGGTATATTTCCCATTTTCTGTGTTTCAAGTTTACGTCGTAACTTTCTACAAATTACACACGAGTTTAATAATGATGAAATAAGTCTCTTGGCACCCATTACCCAGTAACCTGCGGATCTCACAGCACCTTCAGTTAGGTGACGTCCCTGATGTTTACATTTCTGATGATGGTGCTTTATAAGCAATCTTGCCACATGTGACTTTTTCGGAACAATAATAGGTCCGTTGGATCCAGCCAGTACATCTCCGGTGAGAATTCTGCCTCCTACACGTAGCAGACCTTCGTTATCCAGATAAGGGTCAAGTTTTTGTAGCGGACTACCTTTGGTGACTGGTTTGTGCTCCTTAAGTCTTTCTATATCCTGTCCATAAGCTTCAAACTGTACACTTTTGATAACAATCTTCTCCATACTTTGGTAAAGCTTTGTTTGACTGAGCTTTTCAAGGTTGATTTTCTGGCGAATAACACTACGCATGAATGATAGTCCACGAATTAGAGAATCCCAGGTAGAAAATCTTGTGAACACATTTGAGTTCAATCCATGAAGTACACTTGTCTTAACTACAGTGACAGTCCTTCTAATTTCACAGTCATTATCAGGGTCCAATAACGGGTATTTTGAATAATCTTGTTGATTATGATCCAAAATAATCTTTGGCCCAGTTAACCACACAGATGTTGCAAGTTCGTTTGCAAAAACAGAACGTGTTCCTATATCAGCTGGATTCTGGTCTGATTTCACAAAGGTCCACTGTTCTGATTTTGAATTTGTAAGTATCCGTTGGACTCGGTTTGACACGTACGTGTGAAATCGTCTGGTCTTGTTATATAAGTATCCTAATACGACACGACTGTCAGAGTAGAACTGCATATCATGAATCTGTGTATCAAGTTGACGCTCAACAAATGAAGCAATTTCTGTTGCAAGAAGAGCTGCGCATAGTTCTAACCTTGGAACTGTATGTCCATGGTGAGGAGCTAGTTTAGATTTTCCGGTTACAAATCCTATGTAGGTTTCTCCCGTGTTTGTAACTTTGATGTAGGTAACAGCAGATATAGCTTTTTCAGATGCATCCGCAAAGGTGTGGAGCTCGATCTTTTCAGCATTCTTCATAGATACTGCAACATATCGCCTAGGTATCTTCACATCGCATAGGTGATGAAGAGAGCTTCGCCATGACCGCCAACGCAGGATTATGTCTCTAGGAAGAGGATCGTCCCATCCAAGTTGTAACTGTGTAATGTCACGAAAAATAAATTTTCCAGCCAAAATGACAGGTGACAGGAATCCTATAGGATCGTACAGGCTATGTAAACAAGATAGCACACCACGCTTTGTTTCTGGTACATCTTTGAGATCTGTTGAGAAGATGAAAGCATCTAGTGATAAATTCCAGATTAAGCCCAAACTACTCTGTGCAGGAGTTGTATGTAGATCTAAATGTACATCGCTTAAATCCTTTGCTCTATCCTCTGGTGGCAAAGCATCCATAACAATTTGGCTGTTGGAGGCAAATTTGTGAAATCTAATTTTACCTCTATCTCTTAGAATTTTCTGTGTTCTTAACAAAATATCTAAAGCTTCATTGTCTGTATCGTAAGACGACAGTCCATCATCAACATAGAAGTTTCTTGTAACATAATATTTCACATCACTATCACAAGGTTCTTCTACACATTTGTGGAGACAATATGTGGCGACAGCGGGTGACGGTGAATTCCCGAATAGATGTACACACATTCTGTAGTCTTGAAGAGACTTGGTAGGATCATTGTCTCTAAACCATATGAAACGAACGAAATTTCTGTGTTCTTCATCAATGTGAAACATATGAAACATCTGTTCTATATCTCCAGTGATGGCGACACGCTCCTTACGAAAACGCAAAAGTACGCCGAGTAGATTGTTAGTAAGATCTGGTCCTTGAAGTAAGGAAGAGTTCAAGGAATGTCCTTGATAAATGGCTGAAGAGTCAAAAACCATACGGACCTTGTTGGGCTTTTTTGGATGGAATACTGGGAATATGGGAAGATACCAACATTCTTCTCCCTCTTGGACCTCTGGAGCTTCCTCTGCAAATCCATTATTAAACACATTTTCCATAAACTTTATGGCTAAGTTCATTTTCACAGGATCACGCTTAAAAGTTTTCAGCAGTGAATAAGTCCTTTTCAACGCTTGTTCTCTGTTGTTAGGTAGTCTATTTCTGTTTAACTTGAATGGTAACGGAGCTGACCAATGTCCTTTCTCATCTTTATGACACTTTTCCTTCATGATTTCTAAGAATTCTCTGTCCTCGATTGACATTCCTGGAATGTTATCGTCTTTGGTGCGTTCAAAGATCTGAGAAAGCTGAATTCCATTCTCACACGAACACTGAATGTCTGTATCATCTTGATATGTTGAAATTCTCAGATTTGATGAACATGGGGTAAAATGAGTTCCTCGTCCAGACGGTAAAATCTGAGTCTTGTTCACAACCACATGTTGAGGTCTGTGTACTCTACCTAGGCAACATTCTCCTATAACGGCCCAGCCTAAGGGAAGTCGCTGTGCGAAAGGTAGGTTTGGTTTATCAATCTTTTGTTCCAGCACATGATGAGCACTGGGAACATCCCGTCCAATAAGAATCACTTCTGCTTTATCGTCTATTGGTGGGATCTCAGACTCCAAGTCTGATAAATGTTTGTATGGTTTAACTACAGCTGGGGTTGGAATCTCCTCATATGAAACAGGGATGTCATCACATTCAATAATTGATGGTAAATATATTTGTTCGCCACTCTGTATTGAAGATACAACGAAATCAAAGGCTTGTCTCCCGGAGACCATGGCCGAACCACTGCATGATGACAATGTATATGAAATTTCTTGTCCCTTGATTCCAAACTTGTCAAAGAATGATGACTTCGCAAGTGTCCTGCTGCTTTGGTCGTCGAGAATCACATATGCTCTTTTCTTTAAATCTTCACGGCCAACTGGAAAAATGTTCACTAAAATAATCTTTGCACAAGATTTGCCACTGAATGCGGGTGAGCAGACTTGAGTACAGTTAGTTGTAAAAGATGATATTCTGTTCTCCCCGCCATGCGAATTTTCCTTATCCTCCCCGCCCTGGGAACTGTTAACATGTAAGGCACCACAATGTCTGTCACTTTGACACATGTCACACTTTAATTTCACATTACAGTCTCTTGCTAAGTGTTCTTTGGAATCACAACATCTAAAGCAAATTCCATTTTCCTTGAGAAGCTTTTTCCTTGAACCGATCGGAAGGGTACGAAACTTGCGACAGTCTTTGATATTATGATTGGATTCAACTCTATGTTCTAAAAAGCATGATTTCCTTTGTCCTGTTGACTTGCTAGGCTTAACATCAGTTTTTCTTGAACGAATCTGTCCAGTGTTTTTGGTTTTAGTCTCTTTCTTTGTTGGTTCACTGAACTGAAATCCAGGGTCATTTCTCACACGACATAAGTCTTGTATAAATTTCACAAAGTATGTAAATGGTGGGTATGGAACACTGTGACGCTCCTTATATTCCGAGGCCCTGTTGATCCATTTTTCTCTCCATTGATACGGAAGTTTGCTTACTATTGGTGCAATTCCAAGAGAGGTGTCATAATAGGATAATGCTGCTGAATATTTAGGGTTTTTCTTCACACCATCCACTTGTGTCAGTAGATCAGACAGTTTGTAAAGTTCTTTAGGGTCCTTTATCATAAGTTGCGGAAAAGCGGCCAACTTCGATTTTAATGAATCATCGATGAGTTCGATTGCCCCATATCTCTCATCTAATCTTGCCCAAATCTGACGTAGTCCCCTTCCAGGATTTCCGGCGTTTGCTTGTTGGATGTCCGCTGCATGTTTAGAGGACTCCGGTCCTAGCCATCTCACAAGTAACTGAAGTTCCTCGAATTCTGAAATCTGCAGGTCCTTTATGATTGAGGTAAAGTTTAGTTTCCATGCGTTGTAAGCCTCTGGTTCATCATTAAAGTTACTAAACCGGGATAACAACACTTCCTTCCTTAACAAGAATTTAGTCACAGTTTCCACTGAATCCTCCTTTGGTCGAGTTAAAGGAACATCAAAGTTATAACTTGAGGGAATTGGTTGAACGATTTTTGGGTTCACATGTGATCTAACACTTGATTCTTGATCTCGAGAAATACTTTCCACATAATCTGCAACACGCTGACCTCTGTCTTTGGGTAGTTCATCTAAGATGGAATTTCTTTCACTTTTGGTTTCACTTTCTTCTCTTTCGAACACTTTGGCTTCTGCATCCGCGATTGCTGCTGAACACGTTTGATTCAGAATTTGTATTTGTCCTTCAATTTTTGACTTCTCGGTTTGAAGGTCAACTTGCTGTCTGATGAAAGCTAATTTAGCCTTTTCTGCTTCTGCCTTCTGTCTTAACAGAACACGAGACTTTGACATTTCACTGACAGAACTTCTACTCTGTGATCGGGATCCTTCGGAACCACTTGCTCGTGATATGGTGTCTGCTGCGTCCAGAAGGGCGTCCTCAATACGGTTCATGAGCTGATCTATGATGTCAGAACGTTTACGAAATCTTGGTTCTTGAATAGAAAATTCTTCATTACTTTCTCTTGTGTTTGTTCTTTTAAGAAATGAAAGAAAGTCATTTGCACAATCAAAGTAAGTACGTTTAAATTTCTGAAGCTCTGCTTTAATCTTGCGTAAGTCTTTAAAATTCTTCTGGTCTATATTTTCATCTATATCAACTAAGATTTCTTCAATCATTGTCCATGCCTTTTGTTCTTGAGAACTATATTTCTTAAGAAATGTCAAAAACTGTTCCATGCCTTTCTTTGTCTGCGTTTTCAGTCGTTTTCCCTCACCTTCCTCTGAAAGAACAGTCTCCTCTTCACTTTCCTCCTCGTCAACTATGGGTATGGGTTTTCCACCAGATGCCATACTGATAATACTGTAGTGATTTTCACATGAAATTATGCCATGAAATTTTGAAAATATATACACATGCTAAAAATGGCATTAGACATGTTAGATGAGAAAAAATGCACAATTAACTTTCAAATTCACATGCACACCACAAATACGTGAAAATTAATGCTTCCTTTCGAAGTACTGATGTTATCTGGTATTGAGAAAATATTCAACACCAATTGACCAGAAAAAATATTTGACATAGCATATGATCATGATCAATCTATAATATCTGTACTATTGTTCATTTCAAATAATGTCAACATATTATTTGATATAAAGTTACCGATATGTCACTAGTGTTTGCACATATACACACAATGTCCAGGAACACCATGCACCACAAATACCACGAAAAATCCTCCAGCGAAGGTATGGACCAAAATGGGGGGGGGGGGGGGGGGTAGTTGGTTGGAAATCCCAGCTTCACAGGAATCTGCTGTCCACCAGAAAGTCGTCTTATCCCCAGGATAGGTTGCAATCGACTCTCAGAATGGTTGAGGTGGTAAACAAAACGATTTGTTACTGTTCTGCCACAGGCCCATTTTCTACGTTGAAGTAAAACGCCCAGCTTTTTACATTCTTTATTCAGCCAATATAGCAGGAAATTTACGGTAACAACTGAAATTTAACAACATATAGACATTCTTACTATACCTAATATAATTAGAAAAATTTATCACACACTGCACTTTCATACACACTTGCCAAAAATCTCGAATGAAGTTTTAAATAAATAATCAGAAAATATTACAAATATGTAGATGTAAGAAAAAAGACATACATCGTTGCGCCTTTGCACCACGAAAATATGGATGACGAAGCGTCCCTGACGCTGTAGAGGGTCTTCAAAATGGATCTGTGCGTCCCAGACGCGCGGGAAATAATGTCTCCCAGAAACAGCTTACCGGATGTAATTATCACCAAGTAAATTAGAAACCCAAAACTGACCGGCACCGTAAATTCCGGTGACGTTACAGTTTATCTAGTGTAGTACAGTATTCCCACACTCCCCTTCTATAGAATCGAGCAAGCGTATTCTAGTGAAAAAGACTAACGAGAGCGCTAGCAATCAAATTTCATGTACAAGTTAACAATATAATATAAATATATAATTTAATATAAATTATCGAACGAGATAACTTGACTCGATGTAATAACGTCGCACCTCAAGGAAAAAGACTATTGTCGATAAAGATGCTCCGCAGGGTGCTGCTCTTTTTTCCCATTGTGTATTTAAGCAGCAATATACATGTACTGCTAAGAATCTTCCAGGGAAGCATCGGCGTTTCTCGGGGTTTCTGGAAATCTAGCCTTTGGGCTGTCCGCCCCAGACATGTTCAACCACGCCTGTTTCTATGATCGCTGTCTGTCTTTGCCTCTCGTATTACTACTGCTATTGGTCCACTTAGCCCTTGTTTGTATTTTTCTCTCATAATTATTTCCGTTTGTTAATTAAATTTGAATTTTTGAATACATCAGAATTTATACAACAAGCCAGTGTTAATAAACCATGCGCGGTGGGTTTTATTTGTGTATTGTAATACAAGCAAGTATCGAAAATCGCAGCCATTTTTTTTTCTTGCAGAAACACATAAAGAACCTTTAATCTATAAATTATTCAATTGAAGAGATTTGATGCTGCAGGCCTGGAGAAAAAATGGTCTTTGACTCCTCTTAAAACTAGGTCGCGTGATATATGTCAAAAACATGTCAAAATCTAACATCTCTTTTAACCGCAAAGAGATTTGCATAAATATTTATGGTAATACTACAAACATCATTACAGAAGGGTTTAAGACTTTTGTCAAACAACGCAAATAATTGGTATTAACGTTATCTTTATATAGTTTAATAAAGTAAAGTTCTATATATAGCTGATCAAGATTGCGTTTTAAATGAACGATGGAATTTAGCAAATTTTATTGTCAGATTTGCATGTAACTTTCAATTGGCAAATTAATAGATAATTCGGCACGATTTTTAGCTGGACTTTGCTGAAAGCAAAGATCTGGCTATAGGCGTACAAATCGCAAATGTTTCTATAAATAGCGCAACTGCAAAAGTAAACAAAAAAACTGAACAACTCAGTAAATGTAGAAGCTTCCGCTATTTTAAAAAGTGTCAAAAAGAGCTGTCAAGTGGTGTTTTTTTCCAAATCTACTGGGTTTTTTTTTTTTTTTTTTTGGTTTGCGAATAAATCTAACGAGTTTTGTTTTGTTGGTTTTTAAATTGATTACATAATAATGTATGTGTTTTAAAAAAAACAAGCCTATGCATTTTGGACACATATACAATGCGCATGAGAGAGAGAGATTTTGCCAGTCTTTATTACACAATATGCAGAATTACACATCAATTCGATGTCATCTAAAGAGCCCGGCTTTTACTGTTTTAGTACTTCCAGTATACTTTGATGATTAAAAGCTGTCCGTACAAATCTGCCTCAGGAATTTTCCTTAGAGATATATTGTTAAATTCTAAATTATAAACATAAATTTTTAACATCTGAAACAGATCTTTTATCAGTAAACAAAATTTCTTTCAAGCAAATACAGTTTTAGAAATGCATTAGTATTATAATAATATATTTATTTTTTTATTTTAACAAGAGCAAATCCGCATTTAAACTTAAAGTAATAACTCTGCAAAGAAAACTCAGCATTTAAACTTTAAACAATTGAATAAAATATTTATCTAAAAAAAACACAAATAATTGAAATAAACATGAATCTTTTAAAAACTAAGTCTTCATGAAACTAAACTTGCAATGAATGTAAATTCGAGAATTGTGTAGGTTGTTCGTCTTTTTTGTTTGACATGAACGATGTTTTATCATTTACGCTGGTGACGGTCTCGTGTCTAAAACTGTCCGTTTTACCAGTAATGCTATCCGTCCGCACAAGGATTAATTTTGATTTGTGATTGGCGCCGAAAAGTTTCTTATATTTCACATGATTTGCCTAACTTTTCATCGTTTCATTCATTATTTCGTTTTGTTCACTTAAACACCAAAAGGACACGAAAGAGCAATATAATTAGAACATTAACGTAGGTCTCCCCCACTGATGATACAATATGACACAACATTGTCAAATGTTCGTATCGATTCTGCTCTGTAGGTCAGCTTCACAATGTCAAAGTGATACCTTATTAGAAATAAAAAAAAAACCTTGACATTGTCGAAAGGTGTTGCTAACGTACATTAACCGATTTCCTCTTTTATTCAGCGTGCGAATTATCTGGGAAAAGGATATTATATCCTCTGTTTACAAACTTATGATATTTCTCATAATGATAGAGATTACTCTCTAAGTCTTACATTGTACGTTAGTGTGAGAGAGTAAATTTTGTCTTTCTTTTTTCTACCACTTTTTTTTTTATCGAAATTAGATTTGAACAACATCATCCCTTTTTTCAATTGTTCAGGTATACATGTACATGCAATATTTAACAAAGTTAAAACAAAAGTAGAATGTATGTATTTTACTTAAAAATCTAATTTAAAAGCGCACCTTTAAATCAGATGCATTTGTTCATGTTCGTCGGTAACAAATATAAATTTGAATTCAAATTTAATTAAAATCGGTAACGATGCAACTGAATTACTAGCATGTGGAAGTCGTTCATGTTTCTGAATGAATTCTCTGAATCGTGCTCTACTCTTTAGTGTTTCAAAGTACTGCGAAGTCTTGTATACGCACGCGCAGTATGCCATAACTCACGCCACCCACGTGCCCAACGCTCTTACACACGATTATTTTCCGTTTACTCATTTTGTAAAGATTGGTGTCAATTTTGTTTTAATACAATGTTATTTGTGGAATTTATGCTATATACATTTCACATTTCACTTCAGTTCTATACCTTTGTATTTTACACCCAAATACTAAAAAAAACGAATAGGAAATTAGCTTAAGGGCTGGGTAACGGCTATTGATTTACTTTGTATTATTTTTTTCCTCATTTAAATTATTTACGTAATCTTAAGAATTAGTTTTTATAATCCTTTTGATATTTTTTTTATATTAGGTGCTTAAAGATATCTTTAGAAGTTATAATTAAAACAGAAATCGATATGCTCTTGATATGTTTGTAGTTTAGCATATGGAAGATAGCAACCCAACCCCCCCCCACCCCACCCCACCCTCCCCATTACCCCCTTCGGTAATAAAACTAGCCGTGGTTAAGCAAATTACGTTCAATTCTACAAGATCTCGCAAAACATGAGTACGACCGCTTATTTCATTTCTCATAAATGAATATACAAGATTTATGAAGCAATTATTTGGTCATTGGTCTTACGGAGTGCGTCAAGAAAAACTGGAATAGAAGGGGAAAAGGGGTACTTTGTACGTTTTCAAGAATGTAACGATGAAGAAGTGAAACCCCCGGGGATAATTTCCCGTATATCATCGAACAAATATTGAGACCTGAATAATTTATCAAGAAATTGAATATGTGCGTGGTAGAACGGGTTACAATAGCTTCGAAGACTCACGAGGTCGATGATGGCTGAAAACAAAAAAATGTAGATGCTTATATACTCGATGCAACGATCGTAGTATTAGCATAGAAACGTTTTTGAAAACTAATGATAGTATTCACGATGGGTTTAATTTGCGGGATAATGATAATGTCGTTATTCGACAATCTCCAGTATTATTATGCAGTATGTATGTATAACGTTTAGATTAACGAGAATAAAAGCTGCTATGTTTTTATTCACCAGTTCAACCGAACATAAATCATTTATAAAATAAAACAAAAACACATTATTTATAGGGTGAGCTCGCATGCGCGAATGCAACAGACTTTAATAATTATATACATGTACATGTATATAGTACAATGAACATGGCTCTCAGTCTCTTTACTTTCATAAACACGTACAAGCATACTCATTCTACAAAAGAAGAAAAAATTATGTAAAAACAGAACTGACAGAAATTCAATGTTATAATTTGGGAGGAGGGGTTGGGTGGATAGTCTGTTGCAAAGTGGCATCGAAGTTCGAATATCTTAAAAAAACCCGAGTTCTACTTTATATGTGTACAAGTCATGCGTAGCACGGATTAAATTACAGTACCCTATTCGCCCGTAAACATCCAATCGATATGTTATTATGTAATATCAACACGCCCACTTAATTCAAAACAAACACACGTGTTTTCTGTAAATTTTATAAATATATCAACCAATACTGTAAACCAACTTTTTATTCGCGAGGATTATGTAGATGTTGAAATAAGGTGTCGAAAAATAGTTTACCTCCAGTGAATCGCGAAATGTAGCCGTTGCAAATAAAATCTGGTTTACCGTTCTGCGGTTATGTATTTTTGTAATTAAAATGTTCAAATTGCTTCATCCCTCAAGCGATTTTTAAGCTACAATTTACCCAGAGTTGGTTCCCCAAATGAATCCTTCTCACCACCGTCCCATTCCTTTGTCATGTTGTAAATTTTAAATTTACAATGTAACGGGTGGCAGTAAATACAAAATTTACAAC
Organism: Magallana angulata; assembly: GCF_025612915.1. Classification (NCBI taxonomy): domain Eukaryota; kingdom Metazoa; phylum Mollusca; class Bivalvia; order Ostreida; family Ostreidae; genus Magallana; species Magallana angulata. The sequence continues at coordinate 17,764,309 of NC_069114.1, read as the reverse complement.
ATAACTCTTCAATCTAAATAATGTTGCTTTAGAATAAACAAAAACAGCTTTACCACCTTTCCAAACTGAAAAAACATTCGAAATATATTTTTTGGAATTGCAGATTTTTTTTAAATTATTGACAGTATAGGTGATTAAGTTCTAGGCATGTTGTAATTAGTGAAAGGTTATTAGGAATTATAACTGAAGAACCAGATCTAGAATTTGTTTTGCACTTAAGAGTGGCAAAAACGTGTGTTCGGGTGTTCAATCCGTAAATTCACATTAATTTTTTTTATTGTCTGATTACAAATATTAAATACAAAGAATCTAGAGACGCTTCGCACTGATACTTGATCGCTATGAATGAAACGCTTGTTTCTTTCCTATTTTGAGGTGACCTTCTCTTACATAGTGGTAAGTCATCGACACATTTGTCTACAAGAATTGAGGTCCTCGATTTGAAATAGTAGCCTATTTTGCTTGCAAGAACCGATTGCTCTGTTGTTGATTCACTGAAACAGAATATCCATTGACACAACGAAGAATGGTGTGCATTCCACCATTGAGTATTGTAGAAGTGGTCACGTTATACTAGTATTCTACGCTTCGTCCTACATTTAAATAGTTACACATGTATCATGAAATAAAAAAAGATCCAAAATACCCAGTGGGTGTGGATATTAAGAATCAGCTAAGAGCGTAGAAAGGATACGTAATGCCGTTTATCGACCATAAAGTGGCCAAATTATCTATAAATAGACAATAAATCCAATAATACTAGAAATTTAGGCAGTTACACATGCATGTACAATAAGTCATGTTTTCAGTACAGGTAGAGGAACTGTAATTAAACTTTGCAATCAATAGTATGGCTCACGTAATACCTCACACTTATTTGCCAGTTCATCTAAGCGACAGCGCTACTTTTTACCATTAGTTCAAAATATTTTTCTGATGTATAAACGTAAGTTCTGGCATCGATACTGATTTAAAAATTTCCCTTTAATTTCATACGATAAAAACAATGGTCAACCCTTTTACTATATATATAAACTATGTTTTAGGGACCACTATAGAGGTTCTAAAGTGTAAATTAATTTATAATACCAATAAGTTGGTCTTTTTTAAATTTCGAATGACACTGGGTGTATGTTTAATGCATACTGTGCGCAATCGGGATGGGTGATGACTTTCTTAGAAAACAATATCATAAAGCTACAATGGTTAAAAAATAATATACAATGTATTCCCCCCAAAAATATTAATTTTTTTTAATCTTTGCATGTATAAATCAATTATCTAATATATTGTTTCTTTAATACGGAAGACGGCGTCAAAACTTTTAAACAGCTATCGATATTGGGTTTTTAAAAATAAATTTTGATATATATATATATTTTATTTTTCACTTTAACCTCGTTCTTAACTTTTCAAAGCCACAAGGCTTTGACTCTATTCTAAGTCTTGCTGAACGTAAAGGTCATAGACGTTACATTTTGAGGTCATTAATAATTTTCAGTTGAAGTTTAGTTGTGAGGAATAAATATTGCTTAATATTTTACGATCTAAAACTTGGTGGGGGGGACCTGCTAGCAGTTAAAATTTTGAAATATAGAATTAATATAAATTAAACTCGTTAATTATATATTGACGTAGGGTTTTTTTTCTCATAACTAACAGTCATGCTGCACAATCATTCAAAGTGTAATTCAACCCACGCAAAACGAAAAGAATTTGAGAAAATTCAATTACAGCAGTATTTCTGAAATGTAAAAGATGTGAAGGAGAGTGATGCAAACAAATATGACGAAATCATTTTAAATGAGAAGTAATTTTCTAAAGTTTCTCTCAACAAGTTAACTTTTTATGCCTTCGTAAGCATCCCAACACATGGAGAAACACGTAATACTAAACGTTAATTTTTATCATTGCAAATTCTTTAATTATTGCTGACGTGGCTTAAATCAACCAATAAATTATACATTAATGAATCAATCAACCACATGAAGATAAGCTTATTTTAAAAACCATGAAGACATTTTGTATCCTGAATCCTATTCTAATGCGCACGCACAAACATCCTTGCCAACGAAAGGTATTAAAATGTTGTAGAACTTGTTTATCAATTGTTGTTAAATAAATAAAGACCAATTTATTTTTTTTTACCCTAATTTGATATCGAAATCTCACCTGTCATTCTTTATGTAGATTTGGACTAACTCGATCGCAACTATTGTCCTCAACGTACTGTAATATACCTGCACACTAAAATTTTATACCACACACACACACACTATTTCTTTAATCGAGTTCAAATCAGTAGTTTAATTTATAACTTAACCTTTGCATATGTCAAGCTTTAACCAAAAACCACATCATTCTATAAAAAAATCATCTTACTATCATCCAAACCACAATTAACAAGATTTGACAGAGTTCAGTCGATATCAAAATTTCAAAGAACATTTATATCAATTTACATATATAAACACGTAGATTCAAACAATAACTATAGATATATGACTAAATATAGCTGCGTAAAGTGTAAAAAGGATGAATTTTTATTTATAGTTCATGTATCGGGATCTGCAAGAAGAGCTAGAAGAATACTCAGCCGATAAGTTAGAACGTCCGATCCCTGTGCTATGGATGACTTTCTTTTCAAGGTCACCCACGTTCCTTTAGACGTTTGTTTTAACAACGTAGAATACAAACATCGTAAAATCTAAACTTGGAAGAGGTTTAATGTGTATTGTGAATGCCGGAGTAAGTTTTGATGCGTCGCCTTCTGCTACTCTCTCCAAATTGTTTTTTTCAATGGCGTACCCTGTCGCGGGAACCGTTGTCCTTCATCGAAGTCTCCCCACAGTAGCTAGCAATGAAAAAGTCGACCACGGCTAAAACTTGTCGATTTTAAGTGTCCTGCAAGCATAAAACAGTCTAAAGAAATCAGGGCATTGAAAAAGTGTCCAATACACGAAGTTTGTATTTTCGGAAAGGGTTAACTTAAAGTATAGAGAGAATAGCCGAAAATTTCATTTAATAATTGCATTTAAATCAGACAACAAATTAAAAAAAAAACTCGCTAATTTATGATGAATGGCGAAAGAAATTATCATTTGTCAATTTTAGTACTTGACATAGTTATTTATTTCCCGTCATGAGTTTTATTTTCCAGCACTATTATTCTCCCTGCATAAAAAAAAAGTAAGCATTAACTTGTAAGAGCATAATCTAATATATCACGCCGATCATTTTAAGACCAATATTCAGGTGATTTTTGCGATTCAGTATAATGGAGCGGGACAGTCAGCAACAAATCCATTAGATCTGCTTAAAAAAATTTACCCGTAAACTGTCATGAAAGGGGCATCGTCACGATTTTGGTCCAATTCTATTTTTATGTTTTTATTATTTACAATGCTTTAGAAATGCATTTCTAATGATCAAATAAAATTTGAGAGTCGGTAGTAGAGTCATGAGCAAGATACAGGGCTCACAATTCTTTGTCATGTAAACAAGGCTCGTGCCCTCTTTTTGTTTACATAGGTTCAATATGCCAGTAAAAATTCTTTTTCCAGCTTATTTGTCTATCCTTTTATTTCCTTTAAACATCGATAAACAGTTCCTAACATTTAAAACATTCGTTTTAAGGTTTAAAACTGAAATTATTACTTCAACGTTCAAAATGTTAACAAACGCTTTGTTTACACGGCGATGAATTTCAAGCTCTGTAGCTCGCTTTCAACTCAATAAATGACAATCAAATTTCGGTTGCCTATTTAAAATGCCTTTCTGAAGCAATGAAAATATTAAAATCGGAAAAATAATTTTTGACCAAAATCGTGACCATATCCCTTTAATTTAAGAAAAGTTCAGAATATTGAAATTTTAAAATTCAAATGTTTTCCTATTCTTTATAACGAGCTCTTCTTCTCAAAGAGATAGAGTATAAAAATAGCCAAGAACATCTTGCTCTCTTAAAAACCAAACACATTTCGTGTTGCATTTTTATTTAAAATTTTCAAATCATACAAACAAGACAATAGAGCACAGTTGTTAATCTTCGATTACCAACGTTGAATTATTGCTTCATTCCAATTTAACTTTAAAACTTCCATCCAGCACGGGGGAGTGCCAACAATTATTCTTTCATGTTGTTTTTCGCGCGAAAATCGTGGTTTGGTTGTTTACCTCTATCATACAAAATGATAAACGCTTGCCATCAGACTGCTTGTGGTTGTAAAAAAAATAATGTTAACACGTTTAAAACAGAAGAATTATAATAATCAGTAGGAATTTAGCAGTAATTGGCAGCAAGATTGCTGGCAGTCGGCATGCGCTTTGCCAGAACATGCGGTAATATTTGAAGCAATGGGATTTGTCTATTATTTGTTTCGTCGCCTTATCACGGTTCTTTTGTGACCAATTATTTCACAACATTAATTAGCCCGCCTAATTTACTGCTAATTAACCCGCTTGATAAGATGCACCGACAATATTTCTTCTTGTCTTCTTAATGACTTTTCGTACCACCAGAAAAGGCCAATCTCCTAGCATATTGCAATAGAAGCTCAACAAGACATGCTGTGACGTCACGATTGACAGCGGTCACGCTTGACAAACGGAAGCTTTTCCCGCAAGAAGGAAGTTGCTCCCTATTCGCATTTTTATATGGTTGCATGCATGTATAGTGTTGATATGACTTCTTATGATTTAAAAGCTTAATGCGATCTATGCCAACGCTAATTAGACTGTGTATGATCTGACTTCATTATAACATACAGTTGAAATAAACATGAGTGAGAAAAAGCGTTATTTTGAATATCCTTTAACAAATGACGTTCACAAATCGGCGGGAATCCCAATCGATGATAAAAAACACCCCACAGTGCCGGGTCAATAGAATTGATTTTATTAACATTTTTGAAAGTCCATACTTAAGAACCCCAACAAACTTAGAAGTATACGTAGTCTAAGGATAAAAATTTTTGTTTAATGTCCGTGTTACCCCACCTAGCGGAGACATGCGAAGAATGCATACGGGGCATATCACTTGAGGGTACGAGAAGTCGAATTCAACGAGGGTTCCTACGTGTTAACTTGTTAATAAACTCATTGACGAGCGTGTTTATGAAACTAGGATGTATTGTCTATACGGCAATGAGAGAGGTCACTCGAAAGGCCAAGAACACAGACAGTCGTAGAGCACCGAGTGCAGGAGACGAAATCGCCGAGTAATTTTATTTGTTTTTGTTTCTTTTTTTTAATTTTGGTTCCGTCACTTTCTGACATAAATGACAATGCATTATAGAGATTAGCTTCAGAATCAAAGTCTGCAAGGCATGGATCGTGACTGTACGAGAACTATGCTAACTGAAACCAGCCGAGACCTTAAGGTAATTTAAAAGTATAAGTCAGTGGTTAATTGTTAGATTCATTCATGGTAATCAGTTTTTGCTAATTGTGTCATAGATTTATTTAATATTATGATACATAATTATATGAATACTAGTAAAGCATTGCAATCCATTTTGTTTTCAATATTCAAGTTTCAAATCAGATGAATTATGCTCTTTTAAAAAGACATTTTAAAATTAATTTTTAATTTAATATAGAAACTCCAACATATAATCACGGCTGCTGAACAAAATAAATAAACAAAGTCACAGCGGAAATACCATGACATGGACATACAGGATGTTGCTTCTTTTGTTTTAGAATGTTACTTACGTTAAATTGATTTTCTATTTCCATTTAGCTAACTGTTCATTGAGAGAGAGAGAGAGAGAGAGAGAGAGAGAGAGAGAGAGAGAGAGAGCCGGGGTAGATGGTAAAGAGTGGTGGTCTATGCGAAAGTATTATAATTATTATCATTTTAGAGTGATTAATAGTGTTTTATTTAAAAAAAAACCCATGGTTTTCTATGCAAAATCACTAGGTTTTTAACAATTGCCTTGCATGTGGGATCATTGTGAAAAGATATTTTTACTGCAATATTAAAACAAGAAACGAGTTGATAGACACTTGGCCAAATCATACTCATTTTTTAATAATATTGACTTGTTTTCCTCTAGTTAAAGCAGTTAACGTTATCAGAGCATCGCCTCGATCGTTGTTAAGCGTCTAATATTCTCGTCTAAAACGGGTATTGAAATCCTAATATTAAGCAATGATTATATAACGCTATAATTTTCCTCGAGAGGAATAATTACAGGCATGTTACGAGGGCTAGACAAACGGACCAGACAATTATGAATCAATTTAAAAACAATTGAAAGATACATAAAATCTAACGATCATAGCTGATGGGGAGGTTATTTTTTATTTTTTGTTTTTAGGGACAAAGCTGCATTAATATAGGCAATCACTTTAATATAGCAATTGCTATGGGTTACCGTAACTATCTTCAATACACCATTGCATAGATTTACCGATAAATCAATTCGTATACTGCCCACTATTACATGCGCAGCGGTTATGAGGAAGACCATGACCCCCGCCCCCGCCCACCCCTGTGGAAACTTCAATTTTCTTAATTTCACATAGTAAGATACTGAAAATAATTGTGTGCACTGACGGAATATGTTATTAATTTTGTTTATCGAGAAGTGAAATCAAAAACCAAAGCAATATTATTCAAGCATCATTGACAATCCTTTTGTTATATATCTGATCACAGGATAAAGCTGTGCCATTCACTCCGCTGAATGTTAACTGAAAGGTGACTGAATTGTAGAGATATGCCGATCAGTCACATTTCAGTAATCTTTCAGTCACATTTCACTTTACTGAGTGGCACAGTTTCATCCTGTGGTCGATGATTCAGCCCGACGGCGTGTTGTACGAAGTTGTGTCAGCGCGACGGCGAGATGCAAGATGTTTTGTGTCAGTGCGTAGGCGAGTTGTACAAAATTGTCGGCGTGTTGCACGTATTGTCAGCGCGACGGCGAGTCGTAAAATGATTTGTAACAGGGCGACGGCTAGTTGTACAAAGTATTTTGTCAGCGTGACGACGTATTGTACGAAATACAGCGCCACGAAAATATTTACTAAGGCCGAGGGTATTTTCTTGGTCTGAAGGTCTAAATAATCATGTTCAGTCCAAATCAAATTATCATTATCCTCCACTATTATTAAAGATAATTAAAATTACATGTGGCAATAAGCAATTCATGTCTCACAGCATCTTTATGTTGTAACGGCACAGATCTGTTTAATTGACATCGATTTTGTTTTGATATATATTGAGAAATAGTCATTAGGGTATAAACACCTCACTAAGGTAATGTATAGTTACATAATTTTTAAAAGTCTATAGTTTAATATATTATACAGTGTATTGTTATAACATCATCCAAACAAAACAAAAGCAAACTGTTTCAGTGCATCTTTCAGTGCATTTTGATAATAATTTTTAATCCGCTTCTCACTAAACGCAAAAACATCGTTATGTCGTCACCTATATCTCAGTTGAACATGTACAGTTGAGTTGTTTGACTTTCATATGAAGGGGGTTAATAAATAGGGAACATAGTGTAAAAATCTATTCATCAATAGAACAATTTTAACAAGAGCTTGGACTTTGGGTAGTTGTATCAAACAGCAATGTGACGTAGGCCTGTCTATTTCATTGCTGGCCACTCGGCCAAGGCTCTGTGAAATCAACAAGATTTGTCTGGAGTTTTTCAGCTAAGACTAAGCAATTGGTGCATATTTCGCTTGAAACTGCGTCATTTTTAACTTGTTTTGACGCAAGAAATAGATAGCTTCGTGCAACCGAAATTCCAAGGTCTCGTTAAAATGATTCTAATTTAGAAACTTTAACTGGGGAAAATGTCGTAGGGTAATAAAATATTCATTGTGAGTCAAATTTAAACATTCATCTTGTGTTAAAATGTGGGCTTGTTGGAATTCATATTTTTTCCCAAATTCTGTACTGTATTTAGTTCATGCTTAATCTAATTTTAATGAAATTGGCTCTGGTTTATTCAGTTGCATGAGAAGAAATATACCCTTTTAAAATCTTTATTTTAATTTTGAAAGTTTCTATATTGGCTCTCTTTGCAGTACTGGTCAACATCAGCCAAGTGCTTGTAATCCCTGGACATCTAAATCTACAACCGTGCGACAAATATAGCACTACAAATACAGACACCTAACACAGGTCAGGTTTATTAAATTAACGTAGAGAGAAATGACTGAAATTGATTACCCGTTTTAAAAACGGACGATATCCAAGTGAAACATGATGTCATTCACAGAGCAAATATTTAACATATAGTATCCGGTTTCCGTTTTTGATGAAGAGGTATCTACGTCACGCTTTGGGGATGTTTTCATTCACTTTTCGAATTCATTTACTTTGGTCAATTCATCAATGTACATGTAGACCTCAAATTGCGATTCCCTTTTGATATGGAGACTTTTATTTATTCGTTTTGTCACTTTCAGTCCTATAATTGGGATTGTATCAAAATTGTCTGTCAACATGAAAAACCAAAATAACTCGGACAAACGAATTTGATCGGAGACACAATCGGAACAGGTGCGTGCAGGAAGAAGGGTTTCTGTTTAATTTTACAAATACATTAAATCGAAAATCGATGCAACTTTAAAAGAGCAGTTGTAATTAATATCCATATACCCTTTACAGTAGCATAGGTTTTGAAGTTGTTTCAAATATTTCTCTTACAGAATTACGATATCAAGCTTTTTATTATCAGTAAATAGCAAATTTCTCACGTGGAATTGTTTATAACATACTGATTCTGAAAACAAAAAGTAAAATGTCAACATATTTCTTTTCAGATTTATCTAGATTTGTTTTTCTGGGTCTGTTGTTAAAATAGTATTGTTTTAAAGGCTAATTTACGAAGAAAGGTTGGTTTAAATAGGGCACGTATTTTTCGAGGAAAAAACATATAAGACATCTGAATACAGTTTTGAAATAGATTAACTTTTATTTTATTCTTAAGGTTCTTTTTATGAAATATTGTGTTTTACAGGCTAAGTAATTCGGAATAGCTGTTTCCAAATACGGCACGTATTTGAAAAAAATAATAACAATCTTTAGGTACAGACTTAAAATAGAGTAAACTAATTTCCAAAAACGACTCTATTAATTAACTGTTGAATATCTTGCATACATGATTTCAATACAGTTGATGCATAGCAAAGCAAATAGCCTTCGATGTAATGCACTGAACATGTTTATAAGGGACCTCCGCTGCGGTCGATATTTTCATAATTTTTTATCCTCTGTATAGTAATCAACTATTATTGATTCAAATGTGGCATGCCTAATAACAATTTTTACTGGAATCGATCATGTAGAAGTATAAAAAAACCCAAATGATAGTTTTGAAAATTAAACAATGTTAACATTTCCATTTGTTCAAATTGTTTTTAGAACGTTTTACACAAAATATAATTTCCAAATGTTTATCACAAATATGGAAATAATTTATTTTGATTTTACAATTTAAGCCTTAACATTTTATATTTATATACGTTTATAGAATATTTGCAAGATGCATATATATATATATATATATATATATATATATATATATATATATATATATATATATATATATGTGTGTGTGTGTGTGTGTGTGTGTGTGTGTGTGTGTGTGTGTGTGTGTAAATATATAAAACTTTGTAAACATGTAATTTGTTTTTTGGTTTCTATTTTATGTGGTGGGCTTGATTGGTGTGGTGAAGCAAGGTTGAGGTGGTGGTATTAAAGATAGAGATGACACGACACCTTGAAACAAGCTATAAAATCAGGCAGCCCGCCATCAATCTCCGTCAATAAACGTTGTCTTTGAACGACTTATAAAAAACAACACTCCTCAAAAGGCTCTCGGATTTAAGTAATCTGGAAACCAATACAGACCTGCAATAAATGGCTAATTACATCCGTCGACACTTTTTATAGTAAGGTTCACTGTTTACTCACTGTTATGTGCTGCGCGACAAATCGGTCGTCTGAATCAAGAAGAAAAAAACCCCGTATAAAACGTCGCGCGAGGAGGAGTGGGATCTTTGGGTCTGCTTTCTACGTCTGGATTTAGCTCCTTAATGTATCCAGTTTTATACAAATCATTGCCCATAATTCAAAAGTGGTATCGATGAACACATGTATTAGGTTACCGCAACACAGGCCTCATGATTTCAGTAAAAACTTTTTTAAAGCCAGTGTCGTCATAATTGTTGCCAACATTGTCGTCGTCGTCGTTATCGTCGTCATCATCATCATCATCAATACAACTACATCATCATCAAAAAATTTAACTACAAAACTAATATAAAACACGCTATCAATGATTTAAATCATAGGGAAGATATTTATTTCTTATATATCATTATAAATGTCAGACTGTTTTAGGGACTGGTAATCACGTTGTAAGTGCTTTCCATAGACTGACCAGTTTATAATAACGACAGTGATGGCTTCAGAGTGAGGTCACCTATATAATGTAATCATCATAGAAAATTTTGTCATTCTTTTGCAAATTTGTTCACCGAAAGTAAGAGATTAGGAGCGGCTGCAACTATGAAAGATAAACATATATTATCAATGGAAATTAGACTTAATTAATTTACATCTGACTATCGCCATAATGTTGATACCAATACAACGCTAACCCAACGTGTCTTTAGTAAGAGTAAATAATACATCAACCTTTTTGTCCTGGTTACATTTGATTGGCCTCAAGATTCCGCAGGAAAATGAAATGACTTATTGTTTCTTGATTCAAGTCCTTTAAACCTGCGTATCGTATGCACATATCATTAAAATCACCAGTTACCACTTCATTAAAAAATGGACATTTCATATCCTCTCTGTTATCAAAAAATGAATTTAGGTAAAATGGCGGTGATGACCCCTATTGTTATGAATATTGTTCAGGGAGTTTTTGGAAAAAATATAAATGATATTGCTCCAAACTTATACAAAAAAATAAATAAATGCAAAATATAAACGAATTCCCCTGGTGAATCAAAGATTAAAGCATAATATAATTATAATATTTTTTGAAAATAGATTTCCTTACTACTTTTGAACTTGAAATGGATTTTTTTCTTTTGCTAAACAACTCGCTAAAAATAATTTCTTAGTTTTCTACTTGTAACGCAAAATTGTTGGGCCAGTACATGTAATTAGAGACCAGGACGAGATGATCGTAGACATTATAAGACTATGTAAATGGACGACCTATCTAAAGACTATGTATTGTTTAAAACTAGAGTTAAATCTTCAAATCAAAGTTGGTTCTAAAGCTTCAATCTTCACTATATACAGCGTAATGCAAATGGCTAGAATAAAATCCATAGCTGAATCTGATTGTCAATTAATCTCCTAAAGTCAACTTGTTCCGTAATACTACTATTTTGTGAATAAAAGTGTTTCCTTTTGTATACAAACACAGTTGCCATGAATACCAGACTTTCTCATTGCATTGCATCTGTTTTTGACTAAAACAGGATGTGTGTATTGAAATCAAAAAAGCATAAATAAAAAATAATATGGAAATAGCGTCATATTGCACATCGAGCTAAATTAAGAGCCTGTCATATAAAAATAGCTTAATGCAGGAAGCGTTTATGAGGGTTCCGAACGATAACTTATTTTTGTAGCGATGTATCATGTGGTCTTTCCCTCAAAGAAAATATTCTTCTTTTGAGTAATTTTTTTTAAAGAAATGTTCCCCTTTTTATTTCATACTACCAATCTAGTATGAGTCTTTTCTTGTAGTAATTAGATGTATATTCGCGTAACAGATGTATGAATACTAATGACAGGGTTTCTAATATGGAAACCTGCTATACAGCATCGGAAGTTAATGTATTAAAAAAATCACAAAAAAGTCTCAATGACAAATGCCAAGTCGTCAAAAAGTTTTCATTGTCACCGGGTCGCTATTTTTAGATACATGCAATTTTCGTACTTACTTTTATTTTCTTTATTTTATAGCAATAAGGGCAAAATTAACATATTCTGACCTACATTGTAAATTCAAATCATTGTTTAAATCCTCTTTTCAAAGGCTGAAAATACATGTACAACTTTGAGACATAAGAGATGTTTGTGAAACACTTATTCCCCTGACCCTGGAAACACTGCATGATCGTACCCAAAAAAGAACTTGACCTAGATATTATTATGATAAATCTGTTTTGTAAATTTCATTTCAGTAAGTGCAACCTTTGCAAAGAAAATAAACGGAAACAACTGCAAATAATTGGAATATCTTTACGTCCAAAGGGCATAACACTGTCAACAGTGTCTTGATCGTTCCTAAAATCGAACTTGACCAAGACTGATATTATTATGGCAAATAAGTAAACTAAATTTTCATTTCAATACGCTCAACCTCTTCGAAGAAAATGAACGGAAACTGTTGGTGGACCGACCGACAGACTAACCGACCGACCGACGGACTGCAGCGGAACAATATGCCCTCCCTTGTTTGAAAGGGGGGGGGGGCATAAAAATTCAAAAATGTGGATCTTAAAAAAAAAACTCGATTTTATTTTTCAATGCTTATTTAAATATCATATGGTCATATTGTGATTTAAAATTAACTGCTAATAATTAAATCCATTTTCAATCCAGCGATCTAAATTTACCTATTGTTTACAAAGGATGAATGTAAAAATATAAATTTTGAAAAAATGCCTTACATCTGACTAATATCATTAAGAAGCCATTAAGAATTGCACTAAAATAGCAAAAAAGCATAAGAAGAAATGATTGTAACATTTTTGTAACAGTCTGATCGAACAACCCGTCAATGGACATATTTCCAGGATTGCCTCAATGTGGTTTTTTGTAGCAGTAATAAATGACTTCCTGACTTGCGCGTCATACGACATAAACTGCTTAACTTCCGGATGCTGTTCAATCGAAATTAAAGTGATCGCCCACATTTACAGATAAAAATTTATTTCGACAAATTAGAGTAATACTTAATGGCGGGAATTGCTGCTGCAGCCCTGCTGTAATATCAGATACCATAGCCTATTCAAGGAACCAATTATCCTATTCAGGTCGTTAATTCCATATAGAATCAACGCTAAGTGGCCAGACATTGTGTATTAAATCTCTAAAACGGCAGACCTTAAGAGTCGCAATAGACGAGTTTTGGATTTCATTGATGAACTATTTCTAAAAAAAATAATAATAATCTGTATCAGAACGCTAAAAACTGGTTCATGAATTCGAACTTCACGTTAGAATTAATAAACAAGAGCATAGCGACAAAACGAAAATAGACTTTGATCAGACGGTTACCCTTTTTGCACGATTTGCAATTTGAGCAATGCACATGAACGTCACATCAAGCTAGCATCTGACATTAATATCCCGTTTTCGGACTGCTTCTACCAACAGCCTTCAAGAGAAAAAAAAACAATTATGTACTTGAAGCAAATAATCGAGAATGTATTTAAATCATCCACAATATATAATTAAATCAGGAATGTTAATGAAGTAATTTATGGTGATAATAAGGACCTCACATATTCTAGAGATTTGTGGTTCGGTGCTGTGCTTCAGCGGCCATGTTTTGGATTATATGCTTAGGAACCTTGACCGAATAAAATAAATTGTGATCAAATAAATTGTGATCAAAACAGCTTTGCAGGGACGGCTATGAAAAATATTGTATATTCTACACATCTTAACAGTGCATTTGGTCGTCTTTTGAGGGATGGGGTAGTGGTTGATTTTAAATTATCGTTTTAATATGAAAAATTCACATCGCCATATAATCACTACAAAATGTTTCAGAGCAAAAGTAATATGCAGATGACGTTCCGACTCGCAGCATTCCAAACGATGAACCCAGCGTTTGATTGACGTTACGCCAGATGGCTATTTCGAAATATTTATGGAAAAGACATTATTTTTAAAGACATTACACAGGTGATAAATAGATACAGTTAATAAAAAATTGCAAAATAGAAGTTATTTTAATATAGTTATTCTACATATACCATCTGTTTTCTTGTCAAATGCAAAAATATTATTTTGTAAATCTAAATTCTTTTTCTATAAAATCCATAACAAATACATGTAATATGCTAAAGAGAGGTCCAAAGTGAATATTTTAGGAATCTTTTTTCTCAAAAAGGCTTGACACAGGCATAAATTAGAAAACTTTCGTAATAATGCAATGACAATTGTTGGTACATTTATTGCACTTTTATGTTAACTACTTACATTTCAGGTAAAGATAAATGTTTTTCAAAGTGGAAGGGTGTAGACTTGCCAAATTTTTTTTTTAAATATTCTAGAATAATAAGAGGGACCATTCTGATTATAATCAATCAGAACTAGGAAGCTAGTGGAAGGGTTGCTTTTAATCAGCCTGAAGAAGAACATACTCCGCAATCTAAAATGTGAAAAAGGTATGGCTCGTAGCTTCATCACAATGATATAGGTAAAAACGACTATTTTAAGAATATAGGATCTGCCTAGAGACAACGTACGCCACGGAAATTAGTGTGACAAAATGGAGTGTGAATCAAGCAAAGCAAACATAAAGAAACTCAAACTCATGACGAAAATCTGGTTGCAAATATTAAAGATTAATAGATATTTGAAGGAATCAAAAGTTAAGGGTATAGAGGAATCTAGGTAATCCCAAAACATTATGATACTCAAAATAAGTGGAATTATTATTTTCATTTTTCACAATTCGTAAATTCAAGTATTCTAGCAAAATTTTTTAACGTTAACATTTAATTTTAATATACTCTGGAAAATAAATATAATTATTTTATCAAACAAAGGAAAACTAAAACTAATTATTTTTTTTGTCACGTTTAATTTGCTTTATCCGGTTTTTTAAATGTGTCTTTTAAAAAGAAATTGATTATAATGAATAATTAGATGCGTTCAACTTCAACCCCCCCCCCCCATAAGGTTTAGGAACATATTCTTGTTAACATGTTCAGTGCATGATGGTAAAATTAACAAAATATCAAAATCCTTACATGAACTAAGGTTTGTTTTGAGAAAAAAATAAAAAATTTGCACTTTTTCAAATCAGAAAAGAATGACACTATTATCGATAATTATCGATCTTAAAGCTTTTTTTATCTTCCTTTTCTGAAAACATCTCATAAAAACTTCATTGCGTGCTTACAATTACGGTCTTTCCTGAATATAAACGGAATACACATATATATCAAGAGGAGATCGACAAAAGCAGCACTATAACCAATATATTTTTATCTATTGGAAATGAATTAAAGCGAAATAGAGACCTAGAAATTAAAAACGTTCTCTAGATCATGGACGTATTTGTTTAAGTTTTAATGTACAGCGATGATGGTTAAATAAACAATAGACAAAGCGGAGTAATTTCCTGTGGTGTGAGTGACTTTGAAGAGCAATATCAGGGAGAGCATTTGCAAAGAATTCCGGTAAATTTCAGTGTTAAACGGTTATTGCATTTTGTCATGCGACTAGCATAAACCTACTTCTAAATTTACCTCCCGTACTGTGTACAACCATATTTCAGTCGCTTAATGATTGATACGATCTGCAATCGAAGATAAGTTGGAATTTCACGACAGAAGTCCTTGACTTGTCGCCCAGAACAAGTGATACATGACATAAATGCCGAGGCCTTCCGTGTGAAGACACGATCAGAGAGAGGCTGCGAGGATGTAGGGAAACGTACCGAGAACAGAACAGAGATCAAGGAGTCAGCGAGGTATTAGAGGTGTAGAGGCGATACGAATGAGTGGATATTTGTAGAGAACTAAATGTCCATATTTGGACTGGAGTGCAAATATGCTAAGGCACACACATATATATATATATATATATATATATATATATATATATATATATAGAAAGCGCCATGAATGCTTCGCATGCGTGGATTTTTGTGTATAGCGTGGGAGTCAGGACTGATTCAACCTAAAACGTTAAAATAAATGAAATCTAATACCTAATCGAAGTCTCCGTTAACGTTTCAATAAACCCGACCTTGTCTAAAAAAATTGTAAAGTGGACACCCGAGCCTTGGGAGTTAAAGCTTTATATTTATCGATGGATTATGCAAAGAAATAAGAAAGGTTAAATTGTTTTGGTTTTGTTTTTATAAAATGAAATTGAGGATTACTGAACGACTTAAAAACATACGAGATATGACATTTAACAACCATTAATCTCCAAATCAATCCCAAAATTTTATATGATCGAAATCAATTATGACATTTAAAATGGCCGGAAGACGAAATTTTACACCAGGAAAATCTTCGCGCCCTCCCCAATTGACGACTTTTTAAACGTTTCAAAAACGCGATACGATGAGACAGACATTCAGATTGGGGAAAATGTGTTGTAGATTACTTGTTGAGACCATCGCTAGTGATGTAGTTAAGATTCACGTCATGTTTACAATGACGCTGGTGACATTTTTCTTGCGCCATCGCGGATGCTTGTCGATTGCCTCCTCTTTGGGTACTGCCGCCATGGTCTGGGTGGCTTAGTTCAAATTGTAGGAGTATTTTCTATATAGCCCACAGGACGACGACACCAAAAATACTAATATTCCATGAATTATTTTTGTTATATTATCTGGCACATTCAACGAATCTATCGCCCTTTTAATCTGCCGGTTAATTCACTGCCAACGTTATTTTTTTTTATCTACCACTGGCGTTAAGTTTTGTTACCAAATACATCCTGTTACACGCAGTGACAGAAAAAGTAACAACACCTGAGCAGCATGGATGAGGAAATGTAAGCTGCTGCTTCTCACAGGCTTAATCGCTGATGATAGGGTAGATAACGTAAGCTTCAGAGATCTAAGGCTACCAACAATAACCCCATCGTCTGATAATGCCCTTTGACGTGTTTTTTTTGTTGTATGCAACTGGAACATGCACCCTTCGAATCAAAACATGATTCCGTTTTTATAACTGCTTCAAGCTAGGTTGCTATTTACGTACAAACATTTTCTTGTTTTTCTCCATTTATGGTCTGTATGATGTGCAACTTCTATACGATCTTTTTGCTCTTTATCTAAAAATGATCCTATCTGTACGATTGTCTGCGATAAATTCCCAAGGTTGCATAAGGAAAAGCGAAGAAAAGAAGGAACTGTAAGGGACACCCAAATCAAGGCAATATCCTTTAGATTGTGTTGTGATGTTCGCTTTTTATCAATTGAACTGCAAATATATATGTATTGATACAACCGAGTTCACCGTTGCACTATGATATTGCGATACGGATCAATTTGAAGGTTACCCTAGCTAAGGGTTCATTTTCTCAATTTTTGGACGTCATATTAACCACCAACAGCATTATATAAGTTTTGGAAAGAGAAAGATACAGATCACGAAAATGTGATTTCAAGTGCTTTTCGAATGTAATTAACACCGCGTATATAAAAGATCAAAACCCAGTAATGCTGATATTGTTGTATCTAGTACGTCATTTTGCACACCCGTGTTGTAATTACTCTGATATTACAATTATAACAAAAAATGAACAAAAACAATGAATAAATTGTCCTTTAGCATAATAATAAAAAGTGTTATTCACTGAAACTTTTGAAACTGATATGTTATCAAAAGTTTAAGTGAATAACACTTTTTACTAGTTTTTGCTTCCACCACTTTTCGCTTGATATTTCGATAATCATACATGTAATTACATGTACCTCTGTGTTCAAACAACATTCATCTACTTAAATTAAATATTAAAATTTTCCAGATTATCTGTTTTGAAAAGCCCCATCCATATTTTTCATACCAAATGAACGTCAACTTCCTGTTTAAACGATGACTCTTTATTTTGAGTCTAAATTTTCAACCAAATTTTCCTCAAAGATTTCTCAGCAACTATTTATTGCAAATGCTCGAAATATTAGTTACACTATTTGTGTAGGAATGCCATATATATTATAATCTATTCTTTTGTACCAGCTTTCTGTTTAATGTTGACTGCTTATTTTGCATATTCGCATCAGAGCGGGGGTATTTACTAGTGAGCATTAGTTCACAGATATCTTATTTATCTTAAATTGGTTTCAATTTACTGTATTTCTTATCTGGGTACAAAATGTCCAAAGAAAGAACATATCTACAGGACTTGCTGTGGTGAAGTCATTATACTGGAATCGAATGCGGTAGACGAATACGCATATTTTTCTCTTTACTGTTTTTGCAACTTGACTATTTTTGTATTAATCTGAGAAAAAGGATATTTTTAGGCATAAATTAATCTTCCGAGACTGATCACTGCTCTTCCGTATTTTGCACAATTGACATTTTTGATCCAAATAAAACAAAGTATGTAGTGTAAGTAATAGACATTTAGAAGCTGATAATCTCTTCTCCTTGGGGGTCATTTCGAATGTTAATGGAACATTTACAAAACAATGCAGACAATCCCACTCAAAAATAAGGAGCGACGAGAGTGGAACGCGATGTGCCGACGCCATGGGTCTGACACTTAGCGGTTCCACCCAAAAATCGTCATCGGTTAGATGATGCCTTGTAAAGCATCAATTGTGACGTAGTCCCAGCGTGTTCATTCAACCATGGAAAATCACCACTTCCGATGAAGCTATAAAAGTTGAGGGAGGTTCACACGATTACGAGCGTAAAAATACCCACTCCCCTTGGGGTTTTCCTCTTCGTAGTAATTCTGCTATCCCTGCGTGTTCTCTCCCAACCAATGAGGAGGCAGAGCAAAGATTCGAAGTATATTCGAAGGAAACAAGGAAGGGATTTGTGACCCGCATATAAAACTATATAAATCGATTTGAACTTGTAGCTTATCGTTGTAAAACTGTCATTATCGTCTTATCCCATTAGACGAACGCTGGCAGGCACCCATACTAGTACATCTTACATGACACTCGTTTACACGCATGTCTGCAGACAACGCCTTGAGGAAGTGACGTCATGAAATTGGGCGATCTTTGCACACCCTTACCGTGATGCAATATAATTAATTTGCAATAAAAAAAAAATGCACTGCAAAATGAATATCTGAACTATTAATTGATGCTTTCGGACAATAGATACCAGTGTATCAACAATATTAATAATATGATCACTTTTGCACAAAATTATAAGTACGCAATTTAATATATTTAACTCTCTATTTAGATAAAAAAAAATGTTATACACAATGCATGAGCGAGTGTCATTTTAACGCATTGAATATTCAGTATGTATTGATTAACAGATTTTGAGAGGATTACCAATTGTCCTATCCTGTTATGTTTATACATAGTAAAATATTGTTCAAATTAAACGAAATATTAACATTATATACAATAAATTCCACATTATACGAGTAACATCATTCCAGAGTCGACATCCGATAAATAATGATAACTAAAAATTAATAGTTACAAACTTATTTCAAACCAAACATATGTACACTAATGTTTATGCGATCTTAAATATAGGTAAATCAATGTAATAAGTTACGCAGTAATTATCATGATTTGTATTAAATCTAATAATGTCTTTGGCTACACTGAAACTTCTAAATATTCAATGATGATGATCAAAAAGATTAAGCCTGATTAAAAATTATGAGATGGAAAAACCGCGAGCGGCTTTGAAGTCATAGGTATCAGTATATTACCCTTGGCGCCTGCAAGTTCTGATGGTATTTTTGTTGGTTAGTTGTAGGACTTATCGAACTACGGGGTTTCCAAATTTCAATTGTGAAACAATTGGTCTGAAACACTATCGTAGTAGAATTTTTGGAATATCTCTTAAAATTTAGAAAACTTTAATTCATAATCAGAAAATCGCTGAAAATTTTCACAGCTAGACAAAAAAAAACAAGAGATGTTTGTGAAACACTTATGCCCCCATCCCTTGGAACTTCCACAAAGAAAATGAACGTTAACTGCAAATATTTGGAATTTGTCTAAGTCCAAGGGCCATAACTCCGTCAAAAATTGCTCTATCATACCAAAAATTAAACTTGACCTTGATATTATTTAGAGAAACCTGTATATTAAATTTCATATCAATATGTGCACCCTCTGCAAAGAAAATGAGCGTAAACTGCAAATAACTAGAATTTTTCTACGTCCATGAGCGATAAAAGTCTGTCGAAAATTGCTCGATCGTACCCAACATCAAACTTGACCTAGATATTATTATGATAAACCTGTATACCAAGTTTCAAATCAATATGTTCATTCTCTGCGAAGAAAATGAGCGGAAACTGCAAATAACCGGAATTTTTCTACGTCCAAGGGCCATAACTCTGTCGAAAATTGCTCGATCGTACCCAATATCAAACTTGACCTAGATATTCTCATGATAAAGCTGTTTACCATATTTCATTACAATATGTTCATCCTCTGCGAAAAAAATAGAGCAGAAACTGCAAATAACTGGAATTTTTCTACGTCCAAGGGCCATAACTCTGTCGAAAAATGCTCGATCGTACCCAATATCAAACTTGACCTAGATATTATCATGATAAACCTGTATACCAAATTTCATTTCAATATATTCATCCTCTGCGAAGAAAATGAGCGGAAACTGCAAATAACTGGAATTTTTCTACGTCCAAGGGCCATAACTCTGTCGAAAATTGCTCGATCGTAACCAGTATCGAACTTGACCTTGATATCATCATGATAAACCTGTATACCAAATTTCATTTTAATATGTTTATCCTCTGCAGAGAAATTGAACGGAAACTGTTGGTGGACCGACCGACAGACCGACCGATAGACAGCAGCAAAGAAATATGCCCTCCCTTCTTCGAAAGGGGCATAAAAATCGGTTGTAACCAAACCAAAGTCACATTTAAAGTGAAGAGTAACGAAACCAAATATTTATATTTAGTTATTGGTTTTTATGTTTATTTGACCTTATTTATAGAACGCTGAAAGTGGTTCACCATCAAGTTCGCTCTTAAAATAAAGATTCTTTAGTTGTAAAGAGAAAATCATGGAAACATTTTTATCAAGCATTCTATTTTGGAATACATTAGTAAGATCGTACAAATATATGTATGTATAAAGTAAATACTGAAGTTATTCTAGTCGCGTTGCCGTTAGAAAGGGCTCGGAATAAGTCATGAAAAATTTGACACTTCGGATAAATTGCAATTTCTTTTATCTAGATAACCTTTCAAAGCTTCTATATGAATTGTATGTAATTGTTACAAAACAAACGCGTCTGATTTGAGCCAAGGTGGCCGCATTACCGACTTTTTTGACTGTTAAGTGATTACGAATTTTCGAAATTAAAATTGTGATATAACAATGCGCGGGATTGTACACTTAATAATAGTAATAATAATAATAACACATAGGAGTATATCGAATATACTGAGATTTGACATTATTTGAAAAGTAACTTCGAATTCTGCGGTCTTTGCCCTACTTGCATTTATTTTCAGCGATGCTCCAGAAACCATCACATATATGTCAAATAGGTGTGAACATTTTCATCAAAATTGAAATTTTTATTAATTGGAAAAACCAATATTAATACGGTGTTAGTACTTGTGAAATTCAACTACAACTTTTTGAAAAAAAAAACCTTTTTATCAACATTTTGCTATCTAAAACAAAAACCGTCGATACTCTATTTAATCGCTACTTATCGAGCTGATATGGTCATAACATAGCCTGCTGGTACTTGCTGACGCTATACAGTCATTAAATCTTCCCAAAGCTTCTCTGTGTCAACGATATTCAAAGAAATTATTAGCAAATAAAACCGATACCCGTCATCATTTACTATTTCTGATAAAACGAATAATTTGGATGAGCTTAAGGGTTAAAAAAAAATCGAAAGTGACGAGTTTATGTATTACTTGCATTTGTAACCCTATAAAGAAAATAAAGTCAAACGAAATGACGACGATTCGAACAGTTAAAAAAAATGGACCATATACAATTGATGTCATTCATCATAGCTTGTTAATTAATAGAAAATATCCATTCTGGTTTTGTTTTGAACACTGACTCAAAATATAGTTTTTTGTGTATAGAACGTCCACCTCCTCATATCCAAAATGTCAAAGGCATAAATCTACCTGGCGAAAACACCAGCCCCAAAGCTTTAGCCATGTCAAGGAAATCCTAAGTGCTCAGAATGGATTCTGATCTTTTTTTTTATAATATCTGGCCGACATACCAGGTTAATTGGACAATTTAATAACTATGAAGATGTGCAATAAGCGTTTTGAAGTCTCTTTGATTTATGAGGACGTTTTGGTGAAGATGGAGGACCGTTTTGATGCCTATCATATACTATTGGTACAGATGGAGTTCATTACATTAATGTATTATCTTATATATTACTGTACCGAGTGTCCTTCATGACGCGACTCGTTGTCTCCGCAAGATGCTAAATTGACAATTAACAACAATTACGGAATCTGAAAGAAGTTCAAGGATCATCATCATTTTGATAAAAAAGTGACTTTTTCACCTTTAAAATTTGCTTGTTGATAAAAGAATTATCAATCCCGGTATAAGAGACTTGAATCATGCGTTTTTGTTTATGCCTTGTAAATGTTCCTTATTTAATCTCGCTTTTTATGTAAAATTGAGAACATGATTAAATCATTAATATCGGGTGAGCAAGTACATGTATATGCTCGCAATATATTTTATTGTTACAGAAGTCCGTGTGTTTGTAAACTCGATAGTTATAAACATCACTGGTTTTTCAGCACATCCATAAGACCAAGATTCCGCCTTTATCAATGGACTATTGTACAAGTAATGTAATAAAAGATTACAGAGCTCACCGAGACAGGGCATCACCATCATGAAACCCTCTTAATCATATTATATAATCAAAGTACTGAAGAACTGACGGGAGTTGATTTTGTCGATGTTTATTTATTTCAAAATCAATGATATGTTATTTTGCATGACAAGTACATGTATAAGTAGTTTCTAATTTGAATTACGCATATTTTTATAATATGAATTTTTGAACTTTTTCGACTAGAATGTCGAGAAACCTCCATATGAATCATGTTGAATAATATTTAAAGATAAAATTAATTCAATCAAACTATGTATCAGTGGTAGAAATATTTCTCGAAAATTGTATGGATCCAAGCAATTATTTTTTAGGCCTATTGAACTCTAGTCTCGTTCAACCAAACGCTCGGCTGACACCGTAAATCTCCGACAAGGGTTTACGGAGACAGCCGAGCGTCGAGTTGAACGAGACTATATTGAACTCTGGCGTAGGAATACATACGACTACAAAAAATATTTAAATTGTTCGGACCATTTAAAATCTGACTATTTTTAAGGTATTTGTAAATAAGTTTCCTTGAAAAACAATGCTTTTGCATACATTACATCGAATTCATCAATTATTTTCAAGAACTAAGTCTTGTCAGGAGCAATGATTTGTGCTGAGGTCCAAACACTGTTTAACTTTCGGTTTGTCCAAGTGACTGCATAGGAGAGTTGATTAAAAATCAACTCCCAAAAATCATTGTAATTAAATGATCTTGATTACAAAATAATATAGTGTATTTCGGGTATGACGCAATATTGTATCATAGTTAATGTAAATTTTCACACATTATTGCATGATATATAATTTATCAGTTCACTACTATACAATACTATATAAATAGTGCTTGTTTGGGTGGGTAACAGTTGAAATTAACACCCCTCAAAAACCATTGTCAACCTCCGCTTCGCGTCGGTTGACAATGGTTTTCGAGGGGTTTCAATTTCAACTGTTATCCTCCCAAACAGGCACTATTTATTTTGTTATACTGAATGTCTTAATTTTTAAGAAAATTTTACTGCTTTTATATAGGAATAACCCGAATTCTACAGCGAACCGTACGCGCATGATTTTCGCGCATGTAACAATTTGTAATGTTACCCGTTCTTAAGTGCGTTGCTAACGCTTAGGGTAATAGAACGGATTATGAACTGCGTCTTAACCAATCAGATTTCAGTATTTAACATGAAAGTATAACAAAATATTTTCTCGCATTATCATCGGTGTGAGATCGGTTTGCCCAGTGTGAGACTGCACTGTGAGATATTTCTGTCGTACACTGTGTATTAAGGTATCTCATTCCTCATGTTTTGATTTCATTGCGCAGGTGATCATTATATTTAAAATGAATATGATTTTATTTAATCATCACAGATTATTATTTCATATTTACACAACATTCATAAAGACAAGAATAGAATTCCTGGGTCCCCCGTCGGTCAAGCAGTATACTAGTATCGAGTCCATCGACCAATGCTGATTTTCGAAGTTGACCAAAGTATTAGTGGTATAAACATTTGGTATAAATTTAATTAAAATCTGTCAAAATTTGTAGGCATGAGAGCGCTTACAAGGTCAATTTTTGGATAAAACGGAGTCATTATTGCGGTCAAAGTACCATTACTCCAACAAAAAGTATCGACCAATGCTGATTTTCGAACTTGACCAAGGTAATAGTGGTATAAACATTTGGTATAAATTTAGTGAAAATCCGTCAAAATTTGTAGGCATGAGAGCGCTTACAAGGTCAATTTTCGGATAAAACAGAGTCATTATTGCGGTCAAAGTCTCATAACTCCAACAAAAAGTATCGACCATTGCTGATTTTCGAACTTGACCAAGGTAATAGTGGTATATACATTTGGTATTAATTTAATGAAAATCCGTCAAAATTTGTAGGCAATGAGAGCGCTTACAAAAAAGTGTGACGGACGGACACACGGACGGACGCCCGGCATTTTTAAGTCCCCGCGCGGGCATGTTAAGGCTTCCCGATGGGATATGTAGAAAGTCACTTGTCTGTACTTCATACGATATGACGTCATAATTAACTTTGACGTCACGATCTGCATTCCTGTCGATAGTTCTCAGGGAATGTATCTTAACGTTAAAAGTGAATTATATCAAACCAGTATAATACCGCATGTTTCCTTTATATAGATGCTGCAGTTAATTCTAGACGTACAGAAATCATTCATATTAAAAACCAGTATCAAATAATCGGCAGTTTTAAAGCTTCGTTTTAAGTAAAAGACTATTTATAAACTAGTGGTTTTGAGACTCTCCCTGCTACGTGTAAACAACTGAATGAAGAAATTTTAATGCATGTAAAACCAGCTTGGCGCAGGTGAAAGATCAACACAATTTTAGAATATTTTACGTAAAATTGGTAGAGAATATAAGTACCAATGTGAATCGTGCTGCGGAAACCTACGGATTTACCCCAATTTTTTGTAAATCGCTTTTGATTAGTAAAAATGTGCATTATTTTGATGATTTTGTGGAATGTTTCAACAATATCTTCTATAAACGAAATATCTATTTCTTTCCCAAGCAAGAACTTCAAAGTTTATGACTTAACAAAGGATTTTTCTTAAAAATATGTATGATTTAATGTCATTAATCACCTGCGCCGATGCGTTTTAACTAGATCATTTGCAATATTAGGATTCGCCTGTCACGTGATTACGAAGTACATATGACGTCACAAAAATGCATCAAATATAATGTTTAACATCGACGTCAATAAATGTAACATAGATTTAAAGAAATACTCCCGGTAAAATTATTTTTGCCATGAATCAAATAATATCGTTTTCCAGCCGTATTTTAGCACCGGGACGCCTTAACAATGCTGCGCGCACCGCGTTGCGGCGGGGAACAAAAATCCATTTAAATTCAAGAAACAAACAAGTTTTTTGGGGAACTATTTTTTCGTGCGGAAGGCTTTTTAGACGAAAATGACAGAAACAAGCAATTTTATGAATTTTCAATATACTTTTCTCTTTATTATACTTAATTCATTATTCACATTTTTAACATTTGACAGGTTTGTAACATATTTTATAGGTTCTGTGTGACATGTACAAAATCAAATCTTGAGAATATGATAGCCGTTTAGCATAAAATCATGCATATATATAGAACATGTCTGAATTTTTTAAGCCAAATTTTGCGAGAATTTTACCTTTGAAGCCCTATATCTAAAATTTGACATCACTGACCCCCATGTTATATTATGTCAAAATGAAACTGAATACATATTTAGGCAAACTTGATTAATATTATAAAATTCTTGATATTCAAAAAGTTTTTATTTCAAATCAAATTGTAACTATTATAGAAATTGTCTTTTTTAAGTGCAAAAAGGTCACAAAAAATTTATGCAGCTTTGTACAATTTTTTTTCGTAATCCCTCTATTCAGTGTGACCATTGTGCATAATTAAAAACAATATTTGAAGAAATAAGTTTGCTTAATCAAAAATACTGACAACAAATCCTAATCAGGATGAAATTGCATTTTAGGTGCAAAAAGGTCAAATTAAATGGGCCATAACTCAGAGGGATGGATACTGATCCCCCATTATCTTTGTATTTTTTAAGTTTGTTTTGTCTACAGATTTCAATGATATACTTCTCAAGAAAATCTTGATACAACAACATTGAGGAGTGGGATACCTTAACTACGCAAAATTTCTAATACTATAATTGTAAATGTAAACAACCATTGTATGCTGTACCGAAATGGTAAATGATGAATTGAGCTTATCTATAAATCTATGTTTATTTGACTACAGTTTCTCATATTTTCATTGGAAAAAAAATCGTCGTATCCCTTTTTCTTCATTTGCACTATTTGTAGCACGCGGAGGGATAAACCGAATGTAAACATTTAGAAAGTTGTCAGACATCGTCTTTGTGTATACTAATGCGAGAAAAATTCATTATACATCGTGTGGCAAAGCCTTGTCCAAGACTGAATCTTGTCCCCGAGGCGGAATTTCACTATCCCACACTCGTAATAATGGATGATTCTATTAGTATCATATATAAAATTGTATCAAGATTGTATCATATAATAGCTAACGCAGCGAGGCGGCGCGAAGCGCCGCTCGCGTAGCGAGCTCCATAGACAACGTGTACGAACGGAGGAAATTCGAGTTGAAATCTGCACATTGTTCAAAGAAAATTTTATGAGGCCACGTGAAAATGTTCTACTATCCCAGTGATCCTTTGCGGTGCATAGCAACATGGTGGAACAGAAAGTGTTTCTACGGAAAATTCTTACCTCTACATCGCATACATCATTTTCATTTAACAATAAAAAAAATCCTTCTAAAACATTACAGTAAACAACACATAAGCTTACGTAAAAAAACTGATCTTTTGCTGACATATGACGTCATTTCCTTCTCCGAATTTTTCCGACAATTTACGAAAACTTTGTCGAGCGTAAAAGATATTAACTATGACGTCACAAAGATCTCGCGTTTTAATTTCCCGCGATACATTTAAAGGTGGATCAAGCATATGTACTGGATCATGTAGGAAGTACTCAGTATCAGTGTTAACGGTGACTCTTTGGCTGATTAGTTTTGTTTTGATGATTTTTTTTTTGCTTAGTAAATACACATGCAAGTTCCATGCTAAATTTATTGTCATATTGATCCAATCATATATGCATAGTTACGTTAGGTAGGTGACAAAATATTATTAAGAAAGAAAAGTCTAATCATTATTAGATCTATGTGCAGCCACGTCATTTTGTAATGAATAGATAAATGAAAAGAATTAAACTGTTAAAATATCTACCGGTACATGTATTTGTTATATAGTTGCATATGTGGTCAAATAATATTGGATATCACACACTAAGAAAGGGGCGAGGGCACATGTCTACAACGCTTATATAGCGTACAAAAATTAAAAAGATTTAAAACAAAATTAATGTCACTGAGGAAAATAATTAAACCACGGGTTACAACAAGGAACAAAATGAGAAATAACAAACAAAATTTATTTTTACTGATTTTAATGATCATTATCAAAGGTAAAGAAAAGATAAAACATAATTGTATCTTCATAAAAAAAAACGGCGTTGTGTTTATCAAAATATTTTAATACAATGTAAGTCTGTTTAACATTTTATTAATGCTCAGTGGTAGTTTATTTAAGTGTATAAGACTAGGAAGGGGCCATTGGAATAAAAGTTTGATAATTTCGGGTTCCTTGCGATGGTAAAAGTTTTCGAGACAAAGCCAAAGATTTTTGGTTAGGGCAAGTCCACGGGTTGCATTGAACAATGATGACAGATGTGTGGTTCCTTCTGCGCTCGCCCCAACGGTCACACCGTAAAACATAATATTATATTTTAATTACTTAGAAACAAATACTAGTACAGTGTATTTGCATATTCAATACAGTTAAATTTATAATGTCCGTATCAGCATTCAGGACTGATATCGATATGCAGGACTGATATAGACCCGTAGAGTATTTTTTTCCTAAAAATAATTACCAATTTTGGGAAAATTAGAACTAAACATACAAAATAGAGTATAAATATTTATTTAAGCCATATCCCATCAATTATTTTGCGCAAATTTTTGTAAGTAAGTACGCTTTATGGACCTGATGTATCAAAATAGAATACAAAAACTGCAATGCTAGTATCGCGTTTGGTAATTTTTTTTTACTATTTTATGGACTCAAACTTAAATTCATGGTGTTTATTCTATAGATTGATATCTTAAAAAAAAGATTTGGTAAAATGAATTATATGTTGCCAGATTACTTTTCACGCTATAAGCTCTACACCAAGTAGACCCTGACGAAAAATTCCGTAAAAATCACATTTTACTACAGTTTTCTGCCTAGATCTGTCAACAATGTTAGATATCATTTAGACATTAATTAATTGACGATTGATTAAATTCGAACTAGCTTCTGTCTCTAACTTTAAACCGGTTTTAGTAAAAGAAAAAGAAAAATTCGGGGGGGGGGGGGGATCAAAACAAAGAAGATATAAGCATACCTGAGATCCTGGTTAATCAGAAACTTCGTTTTTTATTTTACTTTAACAGAATCGAGTTTCTCAACATTAATCATTTCTATCTCTCATAGAATACACGTATTACGGTCTAATTGCTTATTATTGCCATTGTCTACAACAGCGATGTAGAGCAAAATCAATACCGGGTATCTAAAACGCTTTGTAAAAGTCGAGCCAATATTGTAAAATCCGTATTATGACGTGTGCGATACTCGGACTACTTTAAAGTGTAATAAAACTAACGATGGTAAAACTCCTCAACTGTCATATTTTATGTAAGTACTAGTTTTTAACCTATCACCTTTATTGATAAAGAAAATTTGATTTGATTTTTTTGATAAATATTACTAGTATTTAATTAGGAAATATGTAATAAATATAATAATTCGATCCTTTTTGACATCACATTTTGTAATAATCCTCGACCATTAACAGCCCTCTGACTGACATTGCTGTCTCGGTCGGATGAAGGATGCAATATGGAAAAGTGTATGTGTTTTTCTTTATGTATCCGCATACGATCATATAAGATGGTACGATACTCAACATATAATATTGTATTATATGATATTGTAACATGATATCTATCATATGTTATTATATGTAGTATAATATGATAAACTAAGTATGATACAATTTTTCATAATACAATATAATATCATATGATTACCATATCTTATGATAAACAGTTTTATATACTATTTTTCAATATTATATTAACTGATACAATATCGTATCATATTATACAACACTGTATCATTATATAGAACAATATCATTTACATAATAAAATGTCATATGATTTAATATCATCTGAGGAGAATCATATGATATATATTGTATCTTATATCAACTATCACATCTCTCAAGGAAGTTTTATTGACGAATGACAAGGTTTTCTTAGCATTATTGATAAAGAAGATCAGGCTATGTATCTTAAGCTAGCTGTAGGCTAATGTTTCATATCCAGATTAATCGAGATCAAGTCTATATCTGAAGTTACCTCTATTTACAAATGTACATATCCATAGTAATACGAACTGTTTAAGTCTTGACTAGGTATAAACAAATTTTACTTCAGTTTGCAACCAGCTCCAAGACCCTAACACAGTTTGAGTAGATTTACGCATCTCTAGATAATCAAGATCACTCTCCGTATCTGAAGTTACCTCTGTGATTCATTTACATAGTTAAAATACTTATTAGTATTAAGTATTCTTATAAACAAGTAACCAGTTCCAACAACTTTAACCTCCCTACCATCTGAAACCAATGGCTCAGATCCAGCATCCAAGCCTGTAGAGTGCATCAGTATTACAAGATTCATTGCCTACCAAACCTTGTGAGGTAGAACCAATAATAACAACAACGTATATTTGCTTATCAAATGGCAACTCCTTCAAAACTTTTAACCAGATCCAAAAACTTAACATCCAAATTGTCCTTCATCATCCAAATCCTATGGTTCAGATCTAGCGACAACCCAGTAAAGTGCATCGGTATCCAAAAATGCATCATCCCAGCATAAATAGCAAGATAGGAAGAGAGATAAATTAGAAATGGCCATCAAACGGCACCTGCTCAAATTCTTAACCTAAAACTTTAAAAGAATATCAGTGTTAAGTTACAAAATCAGTAGTAAATTGCCCGAAGAATTTAATGGTACTAATTTTTTCCACAGGATTTGAGTGGAAATAAGATTATGGTTCTTCGACCCTCAGCCTTAATGTAATTTTTTCATCATAGAAATATTATTTATACTTTAAATATTATTAACGAAGTGAAAATAAGAAAATTTATTGATGGTATCCATGCAGTTTACAAAGTTATTGCAAATTTGCCCACGATGGATATAATGGAATTAACTTACAAGTTGAGATTAAATTTAAGAAAGGCTGTACCTCTTTACACATACCTATATTCAGTACATGTATATATCCGTGTAACCACTAAACCATGCATTTTGCTGAATAACTGATTGTAGTATTAACATTAAACAAGAGGCCCAGGGGCCACATCGCTCACCTGAGCAACAATTGCCTTAATTCTGATCAAATTAGCATTACAGTATCAAAATATCTTGACAACTGAGTACAGTAGATCTTGCTAAAAAAAAATGAAAATCTGCCAATTTTTATCAACCTCTTATTTTTTAGTAAATACCAAGCCCCTTTTGTTGTTGTACCTGTAAGAAGATTTTTCTCTATTCCTATATACCCCCCCCCCCCATTTCATGGCCCCATTTTTCTCTAGGGAATCATGGTTTCAACAGACTTAAATCTGCATAACCTTTGCTTTCACACTAAGTACTGAGTTTTGAACCGAACACTTTCCCAGAATAGTTTTAAAGATTTTCGCTTTATATTCCTATGTAAATATTCAAACCGCCATCACGGTCCCGCCCTACCACTAGGGACTGTGATTTTGCAAACTTGAATTTACACTACCCGAGGATGCCTCTACACAAGTTTAAACCCTTTCTGGCCAAAAAATCTTTAAAAAGAAGATTTTTAAAGATTTTCTCTATATATTCCTAAGTAAAAATTCATCCCCCATTGTGGCCTCACCCTACCACTGGACTATTATTTAAACAAACTTGAATCTATATGATCTGGGGATGCTTCCACTCAAATTTGGGCTTTCCTGGCCTAATAGTTTTGAGAAGAAGACTTTTATAGTTTTTCTCTATCTATAAAAATTCATCCCCCATTGTGACCCCGCCCTACCCCCAGGGACCATGATTTGAACAAACTTGAATCTACACTTCCTAAGGATGGTTGCATGCCAATTTGAGATTTCTTGGCCAAATATTTTTGAGAAGATTTTTTAAAGATATTCCTATATAAAACTTGATCCCCCAATTGTGGCCCCACCCTACCCCCCGGGGACCATGATTTGAACAAACTTGAATCTATACTATCTGAGGATGCTTCCATTTTAATTTGAGCTTTCCTGGCCTAATAGTTTTTGAGAAGAAGATTTTTAAAGATTTTCTCAATATATTCCTATGTTGAACTTCATCCCCCAATTGTGGCCCCACCCTACCCATGGGAACTATGATTTGAACAAACTTGAATCTACACTACCTGAGGATGCTTCCATTTTAATTTGAGCTTTCCTGGCCTAATAGTTTTTGATAAGAAGATTTTTAAAGATTTTCTCTATATATTCCTATGTAAAACATGATCTCCCAATTGTGGCCCCACCCTTCCCCCGGGGATCATGATTTGAAAAAACTTGAATCTACACTACCTGAGGATGCTTCCATTTCAATTTGAGCTTTTCTGGCCTAATAGTTTTTGAGAAGATTTTTAAAGATTTTCTCTCTATATTCTTATGTAAAACATGATCTCCCTATTGTGGCCCCACCCAACCCCCGGGGACCATGATTTGAACAAACTTAAATCTACACTATCTGAGGATGCTACCACTCAAATTTGAGCTTTCCTGGCCTAATAGTTTTTGAGAAGAAGACTTTGGCTCAGGTGAGCTAAAAAAGGTTAAGTTTACAATACAATAAGTTGTTAAAGTTGGTTTCTGGAAGAAGAGACTTTGAAAATTTTCTTAATAAATATTGACAATTTTTTTTACTCTTTTAATCTTTAGTTTTTAAGATCTGTGTACAAACATAGAATTGTGAGCAAATCTCTGTATCTTGCTTATAATTCGAAGCTTAACACTCAAATATGGTTAGTAAATAGAAATTGTAAACAATTAGAACACAAGAAACATGCACTATAACAAATAAAGAACACAATTTATTTTTTCGAAATGAAGCATATATATACATGTACATGTATATACCTACATATTTCCGACAGCAATATCAAACTCTATTTAAACTGAATAAACTCGAGAAAATGCCGAGCATCTCAACAAAACCTATTGCATTAATCTACCATTACGCATAATATAATGCCGAATTACCGATATAATGAATTGTATTTCAGTACTTTTTTGATACATCAGATTTTGCTTAATTTGCGCAGGTAAACAGTTAACTGTTTGATTTACCGAAGTCTCTGTTTGATTTGATACGTAAAAATCACGAAATACAGACGATAGTTCTCAGGTTACAAAGCATAAATAATGAAAACGAAACGAAAATCAGAACAAGCTAACACCATCGTCATGTGTGAAAACTGTCAACGCATTGAAATATTTAGCCTCAATTTACTTCACAAAATCGGCACCGATATATTTTGCATGTTTCAAAAATTTCCCTCCATTCGCAAACTGTTGCACAACAAGCAAATTCATCATAGTCAGATCGACCCTTTTTCGTATAATGTCATGGCTGCTTTAAACACAGAACCTCGTTTTAGGTGTATGGAATACGAGTCTTGGTAAAATGGGTACGCAAACCCGAGCCGTGGCAAAAAAAAAGCCGGGGCAGATCGGCAATCGTCAATTCCAAATACGCATTATTTTGCAGCAATATTTACAGCAAATACAAATATACTGGTCCATTAAATATCCTGAAATTTTAATGAGATTGGCAGATTAATAACTGCCAATCTTTTGTTTTGCCCAGGCCAAGTCTTGTCTACCCAATTTACCGGATGCCGAATCCGAAGCTATTAAACTGATTGAAACACACCTTTCCTTTATTATTATTTTCGTAATAACTCAGATTTGAAACAGAATTAGACCTTTATTTTTGCAATTTATATTTTCCTTCCCATAAGGATAATTTATGCTTAACTACGTTGAATTGGAATCAGTAGTTCTTGAGAAGAAGATTTTTTAAAATGCACCCCCTTTTTCTACAGTTTCAAGGTTTTCTCCGCTTTGAATACAGATCGGACTTTTATTTCAGCAATTTATATTCGCCCTCCCATAAGGATGCTTTGTGCCAAATTTGGTTGAAATTGGATAAGCGGTTTTAGAGAAGAAGTTCAATATGTAAAAAGTTTACAGACGGACAGACAGACAGACAGACGGACGGACAGACGGACGGACGGACGACGGACAAAAAGTGATCAGAATAGCTCACTTGAGCTTTCAGCTCAGGTGAGCTAAAAACTAATTAAATTTGTTAATATAAAAGGGAGATTTATAGTACAAAAACTATCCGGATAATTTTGAGTTTTCGAACATGGATGAGGATTGGAGATCGTTATTCAGACGAAAACCATAGGTGCTTGAGGACAGGACCGACCCTCCCCCTACCATCCCCCCAACTATCAAGACCCCCGGGACTTTACTCTTTTTTAAAATTAAATTATCCTTTTATGACAGCAACCTTCTTGTATTATATATGTAGAGGGTCTGATTTTTAAAAAAAATGTTTGGTTTAGGAATTTTTGTGCAATGAATGTATAAATTAGATTAGAAATAAGTTCTAAAGGATAATTTAATGAAAAAGATTAAATTTAGTCCCGGGGGTCTCTATACTGGGGCGGTCGATCCCGTCCTCATGCACCTGTGACGAAAACTTGCACAATTTTTGAGCGCCGTATATCGCAACTTTTTAACAGGTCGTCCGTCCGATTTTTTTATTTCAGACCGCGAGCTTCAGACCTGCAGCCAACTTCTCACATCAATTTTTTTGATCAACATTCAAAATGCACCAGTAAACCATTCTATACATCAAAAAGTAAAAATAAATAATAAGAATTCTTCTGTCAGTTAACATCTAGTTTATTAATTTAAAGCAAAATGTGAATTTTTTAAAAATCTTTTCTAACCTTACTTGACAAAATTAAATTCTAAGGGACCTTTCTACATGTACATGTAACACCTTGGGTTACGAAATAAAAAGCTTGAATCTATTATGTATTTCTGAAAAATGTGACATACAGCTTTGATATGAATCGTGAATCATTTTGTCAAACAGAAGATTTTTGAAACCTTTTTTAAACTCAATCCTATAGCATGTCCCTTTTTGGGGCAACTTAAAAGTCGGTTACCCATTTGCTTGTTAATTGAAAGTTTTGTGGTCTAGAAGAAGAGGCCGAAAATATCAACATTCTGCTGGCGGATGGGCGTCAGACAACGTGTTCTAAATATCTCTTCTGTGTTTTCGGTTAAGATGATGTTACCAAAAGTAGGAATTACTGGTTTATTATCATGTTCACATCCATTTAGACACACCACTGACACGGGAAACATTTCTGATATTAACAAATTTAATGACAACAAATTTACTTCAATGTACCGATGCAAGTTCCTGTGACATCTTGGGAGTGGGTGGGTTTATAGTACTTCCTTTCTTTTGGCTGACATGCAAGCCCGCGCTCAAATCTGACCTGGTTATCTTCCGTGTTTTATTGGTCGGAATTGAACTGATTACGGTCCAGGACTGTCCATCAATTGTCGTATCTTCATGCCAACGAGCAACAGTCCGGATAACACACGATATCACTCTACACCGTCTTAATCTGTAATCGTTATGACACTACCACCCACGCCTCCCCCCGCGCTGGTCGCTCAAGGACACGCGCAGACGACGGAATAGACCAGCGATTTACTGCCGGTTTATCGCAACATGCCAATGTTCCTTTCGATCCAATATTTTTAGCATTATGGATGTCTTTTTTGAACAACTTTATCATTTTTTGGGTAGTGATTATATTCCCAAACGGTTTGGTTCTATGATAATTCTTCCCTGGAGGTTTTACACTTTAGTGCAAAAAAGTTCAATGGGACAATTTTTTTATATCAACAGCAAATCAATCTTAAATAGACAAGGTGACGAAATTTTTGCTATATCAAAAAATAACTGAATTTAAAAGGACTAAAACGTATTCCATTTTAATTATTTTGAGTCTGAAATTTTGTTGAAATAATGTAAGAATAATGAGATTAAGAAAGAAAGAGCGAAAAAATAATAATTTGATGACTGGGTGGTGTTGGCCGCTATATATTTTAAGACTATATTCATTTCCCTAAGGTGGCTCACTACACCTTGAAATATTTTCTCAAATTACCAGCAAATTACTTGATTATGTTAGATAGCATTATGCAATGAAGTAAATGACATATAGAGAAAATAAGCAAATTTGGATGAAATTTAAATTTTTAAAAATTTGACTGAATAACTATCATATAACAAAAGGCCAAGACGGATTCGAACGCATTATCTGAGGTCTACAGGCCCGATAATTTATCCACTGGGCTCGGATGGTATTTAACGAGTTAGTTGATACAAACTTTTTTAGAAAACCATGTGAGATGTAACGTAGTGTCTTAAAAAGTATATGTATTGATGTAGCGAGTTACCTTGGTTAGAAATCTTTTAGAGCTCTGTATAAAATTGTTGGCCACACAACATCCTTAAAAATGTCAAAATCAAAAGTGTGAAGTAGATCTTTAAAGTGAGGTTATTGATATGTCTAACAGAACAGATCTGGAAGGCAGATAGTAATGAACAAATCTTTCCGAAAGAATGGTCCACAACTAAGTGTTTTTCTCTCTCTTCTCCAAGATGACCTACTATTGGAAATTAAATGAAGGCATAATAAAACCACAGCTTTCCCATAGTGATACACCAAGTTAGGATTTGAAATACACATTTTTTTTTAACTTGTTTCGGAAGCAAGTTAGTACGTATATGAAAGACTTGCTTGTATATTTTTATACTTATGGGGAATAGCTATATGATTTCTATAATTATATATGTTTAGGCGATGAGTGGCTCTTTGTGCTTGAATTGGGTATTGTTGTACATTTGAGCAACATGGCCCATAAGCCTTCTCTTCTGCAATTTGTTTTGTGTGTCGCGATCATTTATATAAATGTATTGCAGTCAAATATTGGCGCGATGATAAATTTTTAGCCTTTGTGTTAATTTTTCAACACATTGTGTTGTCGGGTAACATTCTTTATATATGAATCAATACATCTTACATTATTATAGGTTGCAAGGTATCATAGGCGTGACATTTTATTTGGATTATTGACTGTGGAAAAAAAAATAGGGACAAGAAGCACGAACAGGATGAGAGCGAGAGATAGGGATTTAACTATTGCATGTCGGTAAACATTTGTAATGTCCGCAGCTTTAGCTGGGTGGGGCATTAAAGCTAACATCCTTTTTGCAATATCAATCACTTCCGATAGACCTTGGGATCAAGGTTTTTAGAGTGTTGGATAAATCCCTTAATCGGAGATCACTGCGTGCAAGGGAAAAGAAAAAAATACGTGTACATGTTAAAAGTACAGTGTCAAAAATGCATTTTTATGCACTAACCCTTATGCATTTTTGCACCAAAAATTATCAATACACGAAGATACATAGAAAAGGTTGTTTAATTATCTAAACATTGCTCAGTAGCAATGCTAGACGAACCGGGTAGCGAATTTCAGCGCCAAGATCGTGAGATGAGAGACAGATAATTTTAAATGGCAATATATCATCGGAATTTCTGCAGACAGTTTCGTGTATTACTGAAAAGATAATCTGTACGAAATAATCATTGAGTTGCATTCAAAGATTAATGCAATTGATTTTCACTTTAAAACAGCGACGACATGTCCAAAAATATGCCATATTTGGTGTTTTTTTATTTGTTATGTATCATTTTACGTCTGTTTTGTTTTTAAAAAAAAAAATAGCACGGAATTTGTGAATAACGATCATTGCAGTCTTTTTAAGTACATTTTAATGACATGTGTAAACATACATTTAGAATAACCTAATCGCACTTAACCCAATGGGATACAAAATGAGAAAAACCCAATGAAATCAATAAGATACAATACAAGAATGATTTTAAAAAAAAAATACAAATGGAACATGCACAATGTAAATAAAAACGTTTACAATAAAAAAAAAAAACAATTTATACACAAAACTGATAAAATCATATGAAAGAAAAAAGAAAGCAAGTTCACATGTCCTACGCTCCGACGTAACTTGACGAAAATTATAATTCAGTAAAGAGGCTCCTCGAAAGTCATCATATAAACCTTTCTGCAAATATGCACATTTCAACCAAAACATTTTCTTGAAATTTTATTTAGGTTTTAAAGATGTACTGTATTTAATACTAGTCAGATTAAGATATTAATGGCAAATATTCCAAGTTCATAAGCCTTTTAGGGCTAACATTCCAGGAAAAGTAATTGAATCAGCATTTCCTGGTAAGTTGCACATCTTGACGTTGAGTCATACACTTATTATTAATCACAAAGTTTAAATTTTGTGCAGCATTTAAGGTGAGTTGCGCCGGCAAACTGATAAATACGTACCACATTCAACAAATGGCCAACATTCTAAGCAATACGCACTTCTTTATATATACATGTAACTACATACAGTTTTAAAAAAACTAGAGGTACTGTGAGCAAGCTCACAATTGATACCCTCCGCTAAGAAAAAAATCATCACGCGTGTAATTTTGCTATTATAGAAAATATTGGATGAATCTATTTCACTGTCCATTTTCTATAAATAACAACTGCTTTATTTTTGAAAACTGTTAATTTTTAGCTTCTAATATTTCCATTAATACATGACATGACACAGACAGAATTTAGCTTTTTTGAAACAATGACCTTGAACTTTCTCAATTGACCTTGGGTTAAGGTCATGACACACCCTTTAATCATAAGCAATCTTTGTGTGAAGTAAGAACTTCCAATGTTTCTCCATAAGAAAGATATGGACCGGACACGAATTTTGCATTTTTTCTGCCAGTGACCTTGACCTTGCCCAAATGCCTTGGGTCAAGGTCGTGACACACCCTTAGGTCATAAGCAATCTTTGTGTGAAGTAAGAACTTCCAATGTTTCTCCATAAGAAAGAGACGGACCGGACCCGAATTTTGCACTTATTCTGCCAGTGACCTTGACCTTGCATGAATGACCTTGGGTCAAGGTCATGACACACCCTTAGGTCATAAGCAATCTTTGTGTGAAGTAAAAACTTCCAATGTTTCTCCATAAGAAAGATATGGACCGGACACGATTGCACAGACGGACGGACAGACGGACGGACGGACGGACGGACAAGGTGATTCCTATATACCCCCCCCCCCATTCCCAAACTTTGCGGGGTGTATAATAATGCAACGGTTTAAGAGGAGAAAACTGTTAATAACTAAATTAGGACATTCAATTATTGGCCAAACTTATAAGTTCAAGGGCAACATTGCGTTAAACGTATTATTGTCTAGAAAGTCTCACAAAATTCCTAGGAGCGGTTTAAGAGAAATTGCACTCCTACTTTTGAATCAAAAGGAAAACAAACAAAATTTCGATAATTCTTTCATGAACGATGAATTAATATTCAAATATTTTAGACTTAATCCTGTTTTGTGTCTGAAGATAAATAATTTGGGGTGTTTTTGTAATCGATTCACCATGTTTTGTTTACCATTCAGCTATGACTGAGTTGATGCTTAAAATGAACAGTTGGACATCAAAATCCAGAAACCTTTTCATAAAGAACATGTAGATGCAACAACTTTCATCTCAAAATGTCCTACTTAACCCTTACAGAATGGAAAGAATTTCATAAAAAACCAACCAATTATTTGGCACATATTGATAAATTGTCTCCATCCCTCTGCTAAGAAATTCTACTCTGTAGTTAATTTTCCCCTTCTTGTTCTGGATATTTCGTCTGGTTTTGTCACCAAAGACCATGTCGTACACATCTAATCACGAAAAGGCCAAAAATAGCAGGGAGTGGGCAAAAATAGCGTCGGTGGTTAGGTGTTGTTGCGATTTTATTTCTATCATCACATACTACATCAACTCCGTTTACTATTTAGTTTGGTTTTTGTTTTGCTGAGAAGCTTGTTCATTGGTTGGTTTTTGTGCTGCGGTGTTGAATATGCCGTTTTGATTTCCGCCAATGATTAGTATCGGTGCTTTATCCGACAAATGTATCAATCCTTTCGTCATTTATGCCTTTTTAAGACTTCGGAACGTACAAGGGTATTGAAATTAGAAATTGGAGCTTCTTTAATGTTGTAGAGAGAGAGAAAATATAGAGAGAGAGAGAGTCTTGAAAATAATGCGTTCACCTACATTTTTTTTATATAACAGATATAAACAATATGACAGGAATATTATATCTTATTGCTACATAATCAAATAAACGTAAGAAAATTTGTTACTTTTTTGTCTAAACAGTGGCGATCTCCGACGGAGGTGATACTATAACATCATTACAGAAGGAAAATTGCTTCGACCTTGAACAATAATTCATGTCCTGAAAAGGAACTGTCATAAAAAAAAATACGGCGCATTCCTTAGCGATACCTAATTCACATCAATTATGATTTGTGCCCAGAAACATACGACATTCTACTTCATTAATCGGAAATAATGTAGGAATATTGACATTTTTACCGTTAATCGAGCAGTAGTGGGAGGCCATGCTCACTGGCTATAGTCAAACAGAACCGCCAGAGAAAGCAAACAAAACCTTGAGATTTCTTCCGTATATGGCATCTTCTGATGTCACCGGAGAAGCGTGACGTCATCAGTGTCATTAAATCTAAATCCAATATTCTCTTGGCCGGAGCCATAAATCGGTTACATTGATTTTACTCTCGCTTTCGTTTATTTTTCCCGCAATTTTAATGTATTGGACTCAGAGTTGCGAGATAAGTGCGCAAATTCAACTCTGAAGCATGTGTCGATACCACTCATCATGTTTTATATACGGACGAACTGTGCGTAGTAGCAGATCATCAATTTAATGTGCATAAACATAAAAAATAGTTTTTGAATTACCATTTTATTTGATCAACACTTTAAAAGTCCCGATCTCCAAAATGTTTCTCTACGTAAGTTTGAGCAATATAATGTTTTACTGTGCAATATTTAAATTTATTTTACGTGTAGATCAATATGTGTAGCTATGACGTATGGGGTGATATATGCTAAGTTAAA
The DNA here is from genome assembly GCF_025612915.1 of Magallana angulata. Lineage (NCBI taxonomy): Eukaryota > Metazoa > Mollusca > Bivalvia > Ostreida > Ostreidae > Magallana > Magallana angulata. The sequence continues at coordinate 17,723,631 of NC_069114.1, read as the reverse complement.
GATTCTGTTATGCACTAAGTCCAAAGATTTAGTTTTTTTTTCATTACTTAAATAAAGGTTGGGAATAAATCAAAAGTAAATAATAAATTTCAAGAGTGCCATAGTTGATGTCATGGCAACAACATATCACATTCATTTAGCCTACTAGCATTAAATTTGTTCTCTTTTTCGATCACTATTGTTAATTCCTCGCTCAAATTTACTAAGTCAATTTTTTGGAGTCTGGTCTGTTTCTAATGGAAAAATTAATGCCATAATCGTTTTAAGCAGGGTTACAATAAATACAAGTCTTCATTTTCCTACCCTTACTGCTCTGCAAATAACTGGAAATTAGAATTGTTTGTCCTTGATTGAAGATAAGGTTCATAAATATGCATGGTAGTGTAATTGAACGAACTCTCTCTCTCTCTCTCTCTCTCTCTCTCTTTCTCTGTCGCTAATTTTTAAAGGTTTCAACAATATAACATCGGCCGGTATAAGAAGCCATTGATTATTCTATACCATTGATTTCAACAATTTACGTCTTCGAAAAATAAAACAATAATGTAAAGGTCCAGGATTAAGTCCGGTAAACCATTATATATAAACGAAATTTTTTCGTAATATGATTCTTTTATTTTGCTTAAAAAAGTGAATATCATCACAATATATTGAGCGTGTTTTTTCTAGATTTTTTTTCAGCTGTAACATTTTTGTTCAATAAATTACTCCAAATACCTATGACAATTTCAACAGTTGCAATCATTTTCTAACTTTTCTATCCAACAACATTGACAAATCTTTCTTATTTGCAGCGTATTTCACCCTCTTGAAAAGTCGGCGATATTGAGCAGTATGTGTAGCTTTGCTGTAGTAGACTAAGGCTATTCAATCGTATGGCTTATTCTAGCTGCATATCTGTAACTCCCGGTCTTAAAAAATTCGGAAGGACGATCTTGGAGGTACTGAGCCTCTTAAAGTAAAATAACTGCAGTTTATGGCGCCCAAAATTAAGTTTTGGACTGATAAATATCATTTCTGAGTACATTCTGTACAATTATTAATACCCCCGCAAACTAAGTTTAGGAGAGTTCCTATGTCTTTCTCTACAAAATTCGTATCCGGTCAATACCTTTCTAATGGAGAAACATTGGAAGTTCTTACTTCATACACAGATTGCCGATGACTTGAGGGTGTGTCATGACCTTGAACCAAAGTCATTTGGTCAAGGTCAGTGACATGAAATGTGCGAAAATCGTGTCTGGTCATATCTTTCTTATGAATAAACGATGGAAGTTGTTACTTCACTCAAAGATTGCTTTTGACCTAAGGGTATGTAATGACCTTAAGCCGATGTCCATGTGTAATTTGGGCAACGACAAGGTCACTATATATTCTTTTAAAAGTATAAAAAAGATTATAATTGATAATTTATAATAAGGTTCAAATTCTTCATATAAATTTCCAGCTAAAATTCCGAGTATATGCTTGTTTTTTTCATTAGATTACATTTTCACTGAACATACTTTTCATTAGTGTATGTTATATAAATCCATATTAGTTGTCAATGCTATGTTTAAGCATGTTCCGAGGGGGGAAGGGAGGGGTATAAAGTTATAAGTATTAAGTACTTTAAACTTAGAGACGTTTTGAGCAGTAAAGTTAGTGGGGCTAGAAAACTTTTTTGTCAATTGTGACTAATTATGCATATATTACCAAAACCAATTGCAAACAGGGTATACTACCACCCATCCCGCCAAATCTAAAGTCTTTTTTTAACTTTGACTCACGATTTCTTAGCTGCGTGAAATTTCAGTTTACCCGGTATTCCAAATCTTCCCGTAGTGATACAGGTCTGCAACTATCGCCTCCTAGCTTCTTCCTCTTACATGTTTCTCTACGTAAGTGACATGCAGATATTACTCTTCATATTGGTCATCAACAATCGTAATTTAAACTGCTTTGAATACCGTAATGCACTTTTAGTCAGGGTGTCTCGTTTATAGTAATATAACATACATTGTTTATAATGATATGTGCTGAATCTTCCTGATCGCAAGACACCAATCAATTTCAGAACAATTCTGGATGCTTCACAAATAAGGTCAAGTAAACAACCGCCCATTTATCACATAGATAGCCTGGAGATACCAAGCCAAGAAAGGATGTAATGTTTACCCTATTTAGCAAAGAAACGCGTATTGGATGACTTCTGCTAGTCCTGCACTCTTATACTTTACATCGAACAATTAACAAGGAAGTTTATCTAACAAATGTCAAAAGACAAACAAATAGCAGAATGATATTCACATGTTTGTATAGTTTTCTTGCATTAAAATATTCAAATGGGAAGTGAAGAGTCTTTTTTTTCAATCCAACCGAAAATTTCAATTCGGTATTATTTTAACACCAAGAGTTAGTGACCATTAGCCAAAAAAGATCGCACCTAGGTTAAAATATATTAAACAAAACTTTCTCTCCTACTCTGAAAGGAGCTCGAAGTAGTTAACGTCGTTAGGTACTTTTGAATGCATACAAGATAAAATTAATCATAAGGTTTCTTAGATTACTATATAGTATATAAATATGCCTCGCTATAAAATGAGTTTTGTGTTTGTCGTATTCAATAACATGACTAACAGACCGACTTTCGCGTTTTTGATTCATTTTTCCCGTAAGAGGACTGAATGGCTACTTTAGCACAGAGGTCTGTTAATATAGGAATGTTTGAATTAAAAGCAAACCTATTTGGATTTGTTAATTTGTTTTTCAAAAGTATTAATGCTAGAAATATCACTTTTAAAGTTCAAGGCAGACATTATGGTATTTTTGTTGACAACCAGCATCTTTTATTAGTTTATCTACTTGCCTCTTAGTCTTAGCTTACTACTCTTGAGTAGATTTTATAACAAGTTCCTAGACATGTATCATGCAGAGATTGTTCGCACACTGTGCAATTATGCAAAAGTTGTGCGAAAATCTCTCATGTGCTTGGAAACAAATAAAATAGAAATCTATTTTATTCGACAAAACAAAAGCAGAATTGTATTTTTGTTAAATTTTGGTCAAATTTCATTTACCAAACTTTCAAATTCCAGTTAAGGTATGGTGTCCTTTTTTCACTGAAAACCCTATATGTCTCCAACAACAAAGATTGGAGGAGTATATAGGAATCATATTGTCCGTCTGTCTGTCCGTTCGTCTGTCTGACATCAGTTTTACACACTTTTTCTTATGCGTTTGAGGAATAATATGAAATTTGCTGAACAGGTTCAAAATGTCAAGCTACAAATCAAGTTTACACTTTTGTAGCGTCTGGTTGACAAATTTTCGAGAAAATTTATTTTTTATATTCCAAATTTTTAATGTTCGGGTTCGGAGTGTCTTCAATAAACGAGGAACTAATGTAGTCAGTCATAATAATGTGCATTACTTATTCCATTCCTTTTACTATTTCTAACAATCAAATAATTTCTGTCAAATAGTGTCAAGTACATGTATTTTGTTGTAAATTTAATCGACAGGGTTTTTTGTATTATTACAATCGGGTTCGTTATCGGGTTGGTCTGTTGATTTGGGGTACAGAAGACGGTTAGAAATGATTCTGCATAACAGTGCATTGTTTTCACAAACTTCTACCAGCAAATACTAAATAGACTTTGCGAAATTACAGGAGATAAAATGTAGAGTAATATTTTCTCATTTTTTAAATTTAATTTCTATATCAACTATGTAGTTTGAATTTCCTCTGTCCTTATATCTCTGATTAAAGCATAACATCTCGTTTATAATAGTTTTGAAATAGATGTATGCCTCGAAGCTTTCATAGAATAATACAAAAAGGTAGGGGACGCTTGTTGATAATGTGTTGCAATGTCTGACATTAAGCAAAAATTTTATAGTATTAAGTTTTTAGGTGAACTAACTCACTCATTAGACATATTGCAAATGAACTTCATCCTCATCTACAAGAGTTTACCGTGTGTTAACAATTTTACATTTGTAATTTGAAAACCACAAGACCAACTTTTATCACTTTTGGTTCGAAACAAACTAGGATAAGAAGAATAAAAATTGTCAAATTTATGACTATATCACCTGTAGCAAGGGCCACATAACGCAAAAAAGTAACAAAACAAGAAGTTTACAACGTTGAGCCCCTGAAACTAGGGTATAGATAATCCACGATTTTTCCGACTCTTGTCCCCCCCCCCCTTTTTTTCATTCATAAATGTTTTTCAAATATCAAATAAAATATGCATCTTCTCTATGCATTAAAGTTTCTCATATATTAACAAGAATAGAATTCCTGGGTCCCCCGCCGGTCAAGCAGTATACTAGTATCAAGTCTATCGACCAATGCTGATTTACGAACTTGACCAAAGTATTAGTGGTATAAACATTTGGTATAAATTTAATGAAAATCCGTCAAAATTTGTAGGCATGAGAGCGCTTACAAGGTCAACTTTTGGATAAAACGGAGTCATTATTGTGGTCAAAGTCCCATAACTCCAACAAAAAGTATCGACCAATGCTGATTTTAGAACTTGACCAAGGTATCAGTGGTATAAACATTTGGTATAAATTTAATGAAAATCCGTCAACATTTGTAGGCATGAGAGCGCTTACAAGGTCAATTTTCGGATAAAACAGAGTCATTATTGTGGTCAAATCCCATAAATCCAACAAAAAGTATCGACAAATGCTGATTTTCGAACTTGACCAAGGTATTAGTGAAATAAACATTTGGTATAAATTTAATGAAAATCCGTTAAAATTTGTAGGCATGAGAGCGCTTACAAGTCAATTTTTGGATAAAACAGAGTCATTTTTGTGGTCAAAGTCCCATAACTCGAGCAAAAAGTATCGACCAATGCTGATTTTCGAACTTGACCAAGGTAATAGTGGCATAAACATTTGGTATAAATTTAATGAAAATCCGTCAGAATTTGTAGCGCTTACAAAAAAGTGTGACGGGCGGACGCCCGGCATTTCTATGTCCCTGCACCGCGTTGCGGCGGGGGACAAAAAAAGTATGCGGGGATAAAAGTCAGAGTAGTCTAAGAATAGAGTTTAGACTCCCAAATGAAGCCTGAACGCAAAAATATGACACTCTGATAAGTCAGTCAAAGGATCATGGTACTCGGGTGACTGTCAAGGCCTTTATTACTCTAGTTTTTTTTTTGGTGCATAAATGCACTAGAGTCACTTAAACAAGTCTTGTTCCGAACTTAACAATAGATCAGTGCTTTATCAACAGTGTTAAAGTTTACGTCTACATAAAAACTAGAGGTACAAGTTCACAAATGATACCCCCCCCCAACACACACACACACACACACACACACTTCCCGCTAAAAAAAAGTCATTACTCAAGTATTTTTTTATAGAAAATAATGGATGTTTCTTTTAATATGAGAGCACAAACCAGTTTGTATTCTCTAAATTCCATTTAACTTAACTTTCATGAAGACATTTATATCCTTATGATGACAAATACGACTGAAATCAAATGATAATGTCGTGCAATTTTCTCACCAGAGGTCGTGCTACACAAGCTTTGCTCACACCTCTATCAACGCCGGAAAAATAGTCTGTCAAATGATTTAAAAACAAGCATGGCGAGCGCATGGCATTGTTGATTTGCTTCTCCTGTACAATCATCTTGAAAGGAAAATATTAACGGTCAATGACTTAATAGGCAAGTTCAAAACTATTATAGGGGATGACATTACTGCTGATTCGTGTAAAACCAACGATGAATCGGGAGCGTGCAGAATCATAATTTTTCAAAACTTTCAAACATCTGCCTAATTAGATCATGTGATCAGATTTTAATTTTTACCTCCGCGAAATAGTTCTACCCGTTACTTTAAATTATAAATGAATAAAGGTATGAAAGATTTAAAAACTGAATTACAAATAGTCATATTTATATATAGAAGAAGCAAAAACATTGATTTTAAATACATTTTGCCCATCGTTTTAGTTTGTACAAGAATTTTGTACATCGGGCGTTGACAGAGGTGTAAGCGAAGCTTTGTAGCACGACTTCTGATGAAAGAATAATGTCAGGCAGCGATTAAATGTTTAGAATTTTCTGTCAGGTTTAAGATAGTTAAAATCATATAAAAGTGAATTATACAAAAGCTTATCAACCCAGTGAGATCATAATCTTAAAAAATACGTCATGAAGATTGTCATATTTTGATAAATTAATGTTATGTAGCACAATATTGGTGTTTTTGAAACATCGAGGACATGCTTTCTCGAGTATCATTTTTAAAACTGATAGGTAAAAATATATGAACAAAATAATATGTTTAAATTGCACTCGAGCAGATCGGTGCTCTATACTTTCAAAGGCAAAATATTGAGGAAAAATGAAGATATTTTGTAATTCGTTGCAAAATGGCGGGAATTAACATATGTTAGAGACGTGATAGATGAACAGCTTTTGGACAATGGTGACTAATATCAAGAACATTGTATTATACAACCTGTAAAATGTTTTAGGAAGATCTGATTTCGGTAGGGTACTATCCAATAATTTTGGAGAGGGGGTGGGGGCAGATTTATTTTAGCATATCAAATGGATTCCTTTGTGTAATAGTGTCCCTTGGGCCATGTAGGTTCACCATATATACAGTAAATGACCCCTAGGGAATATCATGTATTTCCAGAAATGGAAATTATAATCAAGCATTAAATAAAATCTTTTTGACTTAAAGTTTAACCAATGTGGGTTATTCTAGCCTAAATAAAGGCCTCGTAGTTTGGGAGACTTTATAATCTTCCCGATTATAATTAGCTCTTGTTCATATGATATTCTTCACTCTCCAAAGTACGCAAAGCAAAGCGAGGTTACTCAGATTTTGGAATCCATAATCCAGTAAACTGTATATGCTAGCCGGATGGAAAGTTAAGATATTCCATCCAAAGCTCTAATATTTCAAATGTATTAGATTGCATGTTTGATCACTTAAATCTTAATGTGCAATTAAGGTTGGTCCTCTCTTCTTGGATTTTTGTTTTATGTAGCATTCTTTGGTTAGGAATCAATAGTATAATATTAAGGGAAATTAAAAAGGACATAAAATTGAAAGGTTTGCATACAAGACTTCCAAAGGACACTCTACTGAATTATATACCCTAAAAAAGATTTTTATGCAAGTCAGTGGAAACATTTTTTGTTGTTATTGTCAAATAATAAACAACATTTTACATAAGAATTACATTTCCATAAAAAAAAAAACAAGTCATTTTTTAAAAATGCATGTCAAGTTCTGCACATTTATAAAAAGGTGATATTCTACAAACAAAATTTTTTTTAAATACAAATTCGGACAACAGTTTAAATATTAATTGGTTTACACTTGGGATTTTCTGTTTAAATTTGTAGTTGTACATCTGTTCCCCAGTTATGATAAAACAATAGCAAGAGGCCTATGGGCCACATCCCTCACCTGAGGTATAATGTACAATAATACAAGTAGATCCTGTATAAATAAAATCCATTTTCCCCCTGGATATTTTTATGTTTATAATCATTAGTCCCTTTTCTAACAGGGTGATTTTTATATTTATATCACATGTTGAGTATTGCAGTTCTCTAAAAGATCCTTAACAATTGTTTATATATGGGATATAAAGCTACATCAAACTCTCAACCTTCTTGTGAGGCCGAAGAATTGTCCTGGAGCCAAAGTCTTAACAATTATAAAGAATTAGAAAGAGTTTAAGATTTTAATCATTTTTTAATAAATAATTCAGAAAAGAAATATTCTTACTGTGCGATATGGAAGTTTAAACAAATCTCTGTCATGCGCTGCTCCAGAATTTTTATCATGTCGGGGCCCGCCGGTTATTTGATTTTCCAGGAAGAGAGTGAGGGAGGTCTGTGGCAGATTTTGGTAATGTTCTAATGTACATTTCATTTAAGAAATTTTAATTTGCTGGTGGGATGGGGTCCTGACCCCCTAACCCTCTTTTAGATGCAGGCATATCTGTAAATAATTAAAGACAAAATAGATATTCTTGGCGTTGACCAATTTGGGAATTTACGCTTTTTTAGGTGCTTAATAATTACTTGTAGAATGAGAATCTGGAAAAGAAACTAGGCTTATTATTACTGTTTTATTATTAAAGCACGTGCTTCTGGCATGCCACTTTCAATAATAGATAAACTTTGCAGTGTTATCAGTTTGGATCTGTGGTCTGCTTACTTATATACTTAAATTAGGGCCCCGCTCTGCGGGCGACCTATTGTGATCAGTCTGTCCGTCCGTCTGTCCATCCGAGATTTCTTTTTCGGAGCATATCTTATTTCCCCTTGGCTCAAACTTCACCCACAGAGTGCCTTTGGGTAAAGGCGGTGCAGTGATCTTGAACATTGTTTTTAAGTTAAAACTGAAGGTCATAGCAGAATTAGATGAAAAATCCTTGTCCGGAGCATATCGTCTTTCCCTTCATTCTCGCTCAAACTTCACTCAGAGTATGCCTATAGACAAAGGGTGTGCAGTAACTGAATTAATGAAGTGTGTAGGTCAAAGGTCAGGGTCATATTTGATCACGCAAAAATTCTTTTTTTTTTCAGAGCATATATATTCTCCAGTTTACCCTATTTGGCTCATACTTCACAGAGCTTTTGAGTTAACAGTGTGCAGAGACCTTGAACCAATGGAAATAAAATCTTATCAAGATAAGAGGACATTTCTTCAACACAGGTCTGCAATGAATCTAACGAGTTCTTCAAAGTTTATACTAAGTGCCCATCTTTTCCTTATCATAAAGTAAGCACATCGTACCATATTCTCAAAATATTTTCTGGTAGATACGTTTTTCATTTCATCGCAAGCAGCTGCACAAAACTTGGACCACATAGATTGAACTGATTTTGATCTGTAGTTTGTGTACTTGGAAACAGATGTGATATGTCTATTGCATTTATGTTTTTCCAATTTTCTAGAGGGATGAGTACCAAGCAATACTCCCTTGTCAATTAATTTATGGGGTGGACCTGACTCTGCAGCAAGTTCACAGATCTTGCATATGTAACCGTTTTTTGTCATACTCCAATACAGCCAAGAAAAATCTGTCTCATATTTTTTTATAGTGAAATAATCGTTTGTTACTCGAAACCACTGACGGACACTCATTATCTTCACTAACTGAGTCTGAAGAATCCCTATCAGATGCTATTTTAGACTTACTTACACACAAGACCGCTGATTCCTCTGGTTCTTTATTCTCAGACTCACTACAAGTACTAATGTTTTTATCCGGTGCAAACACAGGGACCAAGCCCGTTTTAACATTAATTTCAATGTAACCATAAATAAAGAAAGAGGTCGAACTCTGACCCAGATAAAAAACTACTAGCTCGCTTCAAATAAATCAATTAATTTTTCTTAAAAACACTCGCAATATGCATGTATTTTTCATAAAAGTAATGTCTGAGATACACTCATGCCGAATTTCAAGTTGATGGGTCTTAAAATAGCGGAGATATACGTCATTATTATCTCGAAGTCGCCAGTTTATTTTTACTCGGACATTTACTTGTCCATGGCTCACGATGGGATTTTGCCTATGACAACAGCAGTATTGCAACAAGTCAAGACACATTTGCACTTATCTTTTAAATTCTTACATCAAACGCAAGCTACTTGCATATAAAAACTCCGATAAAATTCCTTAAATACTCTCCATACTGAACTTTTATTCTCCAACCACATTGACTTCTGACAGGGCCAGCCATTTTGAAGTCTTCGAGAAAGACTGATTCTGATTGGACCATTGGACCAATGAAACTGAGTTTAACATTAGCTATCACAATCGCCGGTCTGGTCAGAAGTTGATGTGGCTGCAGAATAAAAGTTCAGTTTGGAGAGTATTTAAAAAAAAACCAATTAATGCTAATATAATCACACAAACCAATTTCTATTCTTTAAATTCCATTTTATTTCAAGTTAACTGTTAATGCATGAGGACATTTATGTTAACAAACATGACATGAATATAAGGCACCCAAACTGTTAGATTTAATGATATTTTAATTTTGCAGTATCTAATCATTGCTCATATGGACATTTTGCACGCCTTATACACATATCTTCTTTGTGTAGATTTTATGCAATTCATCGTTGAAGAATCATCCTTTTGGCAAGACATTTGTATTGATCAATCAAAATTTCAACGTCAATCGTAGAATTATAAGCAAGATACATAACTTGGTATTTCCTATTCAGAATGAACAAAAGCATGGCCTCAGTTCTGTGAGCAAAGCTCTGTATCTTGCTTATAATTTCTTTAAAGGGTCAAAAATATCAAAAGATTTTTTTTTCCATTTATCAAACTGACTTGTGCAAAAAGAACTGTCTTCCTTGTTACATTTTGTATTGACAACTCATCGTAATTCAAAGTTTTATGATAACAAAGACTTGAAAAAAACCCGTAAATATTTGTTAGAAGAAAGTTCCCCCTTTAAGGAATATATATAACAGATCTATTTTTGTACAGGATGACAATAATTCAATTTTGCTCCAACTAAGGCTTCTCAACGGCTTTTCACACAATTAATATGCATACAGAAATTTTAAAACTATAATATTTTTGTCATTTTAGTAGAAAATAACATTTTTGTTAAAAAAAAAAATTCAACATTAAAAATTGCAGCTCATATTGCTTTAATTAACCTGCATAATATACCAAAATTGAAATTACATGTGTCTAGATCAGTGTCAACGGCTCCTTCTAAACCAACGATACTCTCTTCGGGAATAAGTGTCTTTACAAACTTTACAAGCAATATGTGATATAAATAAAAGGTAATAAGTTTTCTACCGAATAACAAGAAATGACAAATTACATAAGTATGAATAATGAACCAAAAAACCTCCATTTCCCATGGTTTGTACTGTACATTTGGCAGAGGACTTCCCCCTGTCTTTCTTTGTCCCTGCTTCCTTGCAGCGTCCTTCTTTTTACCCTAGTTTGATGTCTTTCCACCTCTTTTTCACGTCATCTACGTCTCTTGTTCCACATGTGATGGATTCAGAATTAATTCTATATAAACATGTTCTTATTGTTTACTCAGCATTATGAAATTCTTACTTATAGTTACACAGATGTCTCGGAACTTTCTTCCACCAACATTCAGTACAATTCTTTTCTCTTGAGCGTCTTTTAAATGTTGTAGTTTGTTATCTTTTAAGTTAAGTTGTGATGTGATGCATTAATGTCCTTAGATGCACCAGAACAGAAAAAACCTCCTTCATTCTTTGCTATATTTGCTATAAAATAAGTATAATCATTAAAAATATTATAAAGATATATAATTTTTAGGAGACAGCAGCTTAACTAAACGAATGATTAATTTTTTTAAATTGCATTTGCTTAGTATTCTCTCTCTCTCTCCCTCTTAGTTTCTCTCTCCTCTCTCTCTGTGCTTAACTATATGAATAGGTTCTTTAATGTTCGTTTAGGTTTACTTCATTTTAAATAACTGTGATGTTTTGATGAACACAACAATTGAATGAACACAGACATTCGTCACGACTTACCGTTTTGTTGTTTCTACCCAGACAGTCTTCTTGTTTTCAGACGTAACACTTGTTGAAAATTTCGAAAACAAATCCTCACTGTTTTCGACGGCCAGGGTTACAAGTGTCTGCGTATCTTTTAGATTCCAATTTGGTTTTCTTTTTGAAATTTTTCCCTTTTTACAACTCTCGCATTCCATTTTTTTGGGGGGTGTCGCAGAAGAATATTGTTTGATTAGTGCGCAAGTGAATGTAGATTACCATCAATAACATGCAATATACATTTATAAGATTGCTGTAACTGTAATTTACCTGACATTTTTGTTTTGTGTTTAACACAATACCATTGTTTTTGTTTCTTTAAAATATATATGTTTACATCACTTAATTACGTATATGCATTGTAATACAACGAGCTTTTTTATTAGCTCACCTGAGCTGAAAGCTCAAGTGAGCTATTCTGATCACATTTTGTCTGTCGTCCGTCTGTCTGTCTGTCCGTAAACTTTTCACATTTTCAACATCTTCTCAAGAACTACAGGGCCAATTTCAACCAAACTTAGCACAAATCATCCTTAGGCAAAGGGGATTCAAAGTTGTGAAAATTAAGGGCCACACCCGTTTTCAAGGGGAGATAATTAGAAATTAATAAAAAAATTCGAGAAATTTTCAAAAATCTTCTTCTCAAGAACCAGAAAGCCAGGAAAGCTGAAACTTGTGTGGAAGCATCCTCAGGTAATGTAGATTCAAAGTAGTGAAATTCGTGACCCCCGGGGGTAGGGTGGGGCCACAATGGGGGGGGGGGGGGTCAAAGTTTTACATAGGAATATATAGAGTAAATCTTTAAAAATCTTGTTCTCAGAAACTAATCAGCCAGGAAAGCTGAAACTTGTGTGGAAGCATTCTCAGGTAGTGTAGATTCAAAGTTGTGAAAATCATGACCTCTGGATGTAGGGTGGGGCCACAATGGGGGGTCGATGTTTTACATAGAAATATGTAGAATAAATCTTTAAAAATCTTGTTCTCAGAATCTAATCAGCCAGGAAAGCTGAAACTTGTGTGGAAGCATTCTCAGGCAGTGTAGATTCAAAGTTGTGAAAATCATGACCCCCGAGGGTAGGGTGGGGCCACAATGGGATTCAAAGTTTTACATAGGAATATATAGAGTAAATCTTTAAAAATCTTGTTCTCAGAAACTAATCAGCCAGGAAAGCTGAAACTCGTGTGGAAGCATTCTCAGGCAGTGTAGATTCAAAGTTGTGAAAATTATGATCCCTGGGGGTAGGGTGGGGCACAATGGGGGGGTCGAAGTTTTACATAGGAATATATGGAGTAAATATTTCAAAACCTTGTTATCAGAAACTAATCAGCCAGGAAAGCTGAAACTTGTGTGGAAGCATCCTCAGGCAGTGTAGATTCAAAATTGTGAAAATCATGACCCCCGAGGGTAGGGTGGGGCCACAATGGGGGTCAACGTTTTACATAGGAATATATAGAATAAATCTTTAAAAATCTTGTTCTCAGAAACTAATCAGCAAGGAAAGCTGAAACTCGTGTGGAAGCATTCTCAGGCAGTGTAGATTCAAAGTTGTGAAAATCATGATACCTGGGGGTAGGGTGGGACACAATGGGGGTCGAAGTTTTACATAGGAATATATAGAGTAAATCTTTAAAAATATTGTTCTCAGAAACTTATCAGCCAGGAAAGCTGAAACTTGTGTGGAAGTATACTCAGGTAGTGTAGATTCATAGTTGTGAAAATCATGACCCCCGAGGGTAGGGTGGGGCCACATTGGGGGGGGGGGGTCGAAGTTTTACATAGGAATAAAACCAACGCAACAAAAACGTCGTCTTTTAAGATTTTCTTTGCGGTCTTTACTGCAATCTCCGCCTCTCCATTGACTTGAGGATAATACACCCCAATCATACGGCTTTACCAAACGCGGAGGACTCTGCAGAACGCGGAGCAGAGTAAAGTTTACTCAAAAAGGGTAAGGTCTTTAATTTTTCTCCAAACTTGCTTATTAAATATTTATTTCAAATTTTTTTAGGTCTAAATCATAGATAATTAAGCTTTCTCATGGTACAAAACAATAATAATCCAAGAAAGAAATTCTTCCGCTGTTGGTGTACATGTATAAACCATGTGTATGAATGGAGAAACATTCGCACTAATCTTTAAAAATATCCCATCAAATCACAGGGGCATCGTATCCGCTCTACACTCTATGATATATATATAATAATACACAAGGGAAGAATTGAAAGTAGGACACGATTTGTAAACAATGTCAAAAAACAACTTACTTTACAAAAGTTACGCAAATCCTCGCACACAATGTTGCAAATGTTGTCAAAAAACACGTTCACACTCAAATATTCCTAATAAACTCGGTAACAAGCGTTTTCATTCCATTAAAACCGCTGTCTGCTGCAGAAACCCAATCTCTTCGCCCAAGAAATTATAACTCTGTACTTTCTCTCTCTATATGTTCAGTAATGATAGTAGAAATTTCGGCGATAAACTGTAAAATGTCTAGGGGGAATTTTAAATATTTTTTTCTTCTCTAAAATGTTAATGAAAAACTACGTTGGTGTTCACCAAAAAAAAATATTATATAATTTTTTTATTTAATAATTAAAATACTCATAATTCATTTTTTGTCTTTGCAACCCATTAAACCTTTAAAATTAATTGTCGGTTGCCTATGAATTTCAGCATTGTTTTAATTGTCAATATCAAATTACTAGCCTAGTATATTTACATTTCTACGAAAGATTAAATGATATGAAATATATTAATTTGTTTTTAAACAATTGCATATTAAATTACGCTTATTAAAGTACATGCCAAATATATCGGAACGAATGTTAACTTATTATGCTTACGGTAGTAACATACGACGAAAATTTCCCCCGACATTTTACAGTTTACCGCCGAAATTTCTACTATCATTACTGAACATATAGAGAGAGAAAGTAAAGTGTATTATTATATATATGTCATAGAGTGTAGAACGGATACGATGCCCCTGTGATCAAATGTACGCTACTACATCCTTAAATTCCGATAAAATTTCTTAAATACTCTCCAAACTGAACTTTTATTCTGCAGCCACATCAACTTCTGACCAGACCGGCCATTGTGATAGCTTATGTTTAACTTACTTTCATTGGTTAATATTCCTGATGGTCCAATCAGAATCAGTCCTTCTCGAAGACGTCAAAATGGCTGGCCCTGTCAGAAGTCACTGTGGTTAAAGAATAAAAGTTCAGTATGGAGAGTATTTAAGGAATTTTTTGGATTTTTTTTTATGTAAGTAGCGTGCGTTTGATGTAAGATTTAAGAAGATTAGTGCGAATGTATCTCGACTTGTTGCAATACGGCTGTTATCAGAGGAAAAATCCAATCGTGAGTCCTGGACCGGTAAATGTCCGAGTAAAAATAAACTGGCGACTTCAAGAGAAAAATGACGTATATCTCCGCTATTTTAAGACCCATCAACTTGAAATTCGGCATGAGTGTATCTAATACAATTCTTTTCTGAAAAATACATGCATATTGCGAGTGTTTTAAGAATTAATTGATTTATTAGGCTTTTGAGGCGAGATGGCAGTGTTTTATCTGGGTCAGAGTTCGACCCTTTTATTTATGGTTACATTGAAATTAATGTTAAAACGGGCTAGGCCCCTGTGGTATAAACATCAAAATCGTTGCTAAATTTAATAAAAAAAAAAAATAAGTAACACGTGCGACCGTTCAACGCAATTTTGAAAATGCAAATCTGCCACAATAATTATTTTACCCAATGTTTAAGCCATTATCTAACTTTAAGATGAATTATAAGTGTTTAAAGGGAACATTCGATCGTACGACCGTACGTACACTTTAGTGTTTGTTATCTTAACATAAAATGACCTTAAAAATCGCGCTGCTTTAAATTTCGTTTAAAATTATTCTTTTGATGAGTTATTTTAATTTGGTTAAAGTGATAGTGTCTACGGTTGTGGTGTTGTTTTTTTAAGAGTTAAATTGCAAGAAAAACCCATAAGCATGGATAAAAACATGAAAAACAATTCAAAATGTGTTCAATACACACTCTAAATACACATTTTGTCCGTAAACTTGCCGTTCAGACTATCCATCGATCTCATTAATTATGCATCGTGAGCTTTTCCGATGATTGCCGAGCGCTATTCTGGTGTCCCGGATTGCAACGCAATGGACGACGAGGTAATAGCACATGACAGTTGTAAAACATTTCTCATCAGTTTGTTATACTATTTTAAATGCATTTTCTATAATAAAGATACACCTTTTACTATAAAATTGATCTTGTGTAGTTTTTAGACAAACACACATCACAAACGTGGGCTTTCCATGATTTGAACAAAATATATCGGAAAGGGGTTCCTAAGGGGTTTTTCGAGAATTGGGGAAACAAATAAAAACTTTGATTTTACCTCATATTTTATTTTTTTTGCCTTTTCATCTTGTTAGGGCCCCGCAAGGATTTGCGGGTGCCCTATAGTAATCACTCTGTCCGTCCGTCCTTCTGTCCGTCCGTCTGTCACTCTTCCGTCCACAAATTTCATGTTTTTTTTAATAAATTTTTTTATGGTTGCCCAATCAAGTTCAAATTTGTTATGGTAGTTCAGTAGGCAGAAATACATATTTTAATGCTAAGTTTGGTTCTCTATGTCTTCTGGTTTAGAGCTGGGGTGGTGGGGTAGATTCCTAACTATGCATAAGAATGAATGGGCAAAGAGAGATAACTGCTGAGAATGAATGGGCAAAGAGAGATAACTGCTGAGAATGTTACCATTGTATACATGGAAGGCTGTACAATATTTGTCCTTTGGGATTAATTAACTTTTCACACTATTTTATTTTTTAATTATTTATTTTATTTTTTTCTGCCTTAATGCTGTTAATTTTAACAGGTAATCAGATAATAACCCCATTCTGTCATTTCTGAAAAAAAAATCTTATTGTAAATTTAGAAGAAAAGGATAAGAGAGCAGAACAATTAATCCCCTGGGATTAATTACCTTGCCTGCTGCAGAAAATTTAGAGGCTTATCTCTATCTGTCATATCGAGATTAATGAACACCTTTGTCTGCACTGATGTTTGTTTTAGCTGCACCCTAATATTTTTACCCCTCAGTTTAAAGGATGGTATTTGATAAAGAATATATTTCATTCTAGTCCAAATACTTGTTTTTGGTTGCTATGTTTATATTAAAGGAAACTTAAGAATAGTACCTGAAAATGTTCCTTCTGTAAGCCCTGATTAAATTAAATAAATGGATGAGAGCAGGATAACTAATCCCCTGAGATTAATTATCTTGACTGTTTCAGAAAATCTAAGGTCTGTCTTTATCTGTTATATGTATTACCGTACACATGTGTCTGCAAGTGATGTTTGTTTGAAGTTGAGGCAAAGCCTAGGTATCATTGCATTGGTATCAATTCTTTGTTTTTTTAACAAATTTTATTTTATCCCATGTTAACCTCCTTTATCCCATGGATATGACTCACTGGATATTTTTTTGATATCCCACAGTTGTGACTTTACATCGGGATTACGTAGGCATAATGAAGTAAAATAATGTGGAGTTTTATAAACAGTGTAAACATTGATTGTGGTGTATAAAACGTGGGATAAATAGAATCTCATATGATTTGTAGTATAATATGATTTTTATCCAACTTGTGTGTTTTATCCCCTCACTAAGGCTCAAGAAAAGAACACTTTAATTGTTGGATGAAAATAATATCCAACTACAAATCATGAGATCCTATATATTGCAGTTCTTTACATCTTATGATGGGCATTTATTTTTCATCATTGTCAATATAAAGAGGATGGAATTCAAAGTTTTTTTCACTTCTCTATATTGATTGTCATAGCGGGGCCCTTCCTGACTGGTCAGTTTTCTAGTTTATTTATTTAATGGTGTACATAATTATAAGAATGTTCATTAAATTACCAATGTAACGTTATGACTACAAATATAATACCTTTACGTGTATAGCCTATACTATAGGCCTCGAACTTACGTGTACTGTATAACGTTGAATCTAATAATTTACTGCAGGACAATTATTATATTATGCGTGAATTTCAAATTATTTGACTGCGTTAGAAAAGCACAACATTTTGATATTTTCATAAATCATTAAAATAGACACTGTACTTACTATGCATATGTTATGTTTTTCATGCATACAATTTTTTTTTTAATTTTGACTTCACATATACATGTATACGTATTTATCACTTCGGTATTGATATCTGGCTACTCAATATATCTATATTCTTCCTATTTTCATGATTTTGGATACATTTTTTTGTACTTATCCTTCAAATATTATGTTAGAACTTTACAACTGATTTTGCTTACTTCTTACAAGCATCAAGCATGACTACGACTACATTTGATATTTAACCTGCATTGTCAGTCTCTGTGGATGAAATTCTGGTGATATCCAAAATTGGTTTGGTAAGAAGAGAAGACCGTGATGGGCCAGGTGTAGAGGTCAAGATAGTATCACATTGTGGTGTAACTATCAAAGCTTGCTTTCTGAGTGGACTGTATCCCTCACTCCTCGCCAAACGTCTATGTACATAATTACGTGTGGTTTTAAAAAAAATTCCCCCTTCCGGGGCTTCAACATTATCTTGAGGCCAAATGACTTTATACTGCAGATATTGTTTTCACCGATCGTATTCATTATTTTAACAAAAGCATGAATTCAGATGACTGTTTTGAGGAAATTGGTGGTTTTGTTGCACATTTTACATTTACTTTGAATCTGAATAAAGAGCTATCAAAACGAAAATTAAAATCACCAACCTGTCGAGCAAGACTTTCGCCACTTCTACGTGGCTGCTCAGGTCCAGTTCTTTTTTCAACGCATTCCAACGGTCGAACTCGCTTCCAATGTTTATTCTGGTCTTGTTATAATTCGACTGAATTTTTTCCGATTTTTTTTCCTGGCAGAATCAGTCAGTGTTCGTTTGCGACCGCGTTTACAATCGTCCGCCATATTCTACTTTCTATCGCTTAGAGAAAACGCATGCGCAGTTAATGTTGCCGAATACAGGTTAACAAAGGTCATATGAATATGGGCGGGGTATGTTTTGTTTTTTAGTTCTCCAGACAAGAATTCAACGATGTCTAATAATACGTTGAAATCATACTTAGGCGATCATAATTTGATTTTTAGTTTTACGGATTTTTTTCCAAGAAAAGTCAAGTCGGAGGAAAAAAAAAAAAGACATGTCAGCTGCTGGCCCGGGTACTTTGAGGCAACTCTTGCTGCCATATATCACTACCACCCCCGATTGTGAGGACTCCAACCGTGTGCATTGCATGCAGACACTAAGTCTGAGGGTCTCTTGTTTTGCATTGGATGAATTGGTTTGTAAGTGTAATTTCAATGCAGGGACCAACCTAGAGCAAAATTTTTGGGAGACTTCAATTCTCTCTTAACAGAAAAATAGAGAGAAGTTTGAGAAATCAGGGAGACTTCCATTAATTGACAATGGCATAACACTAATGATGATATACACAGATTCAACCTTTAATAATTTAAATTAGATTAGAAGCAAGTCAATAAAAAAAAAACTTTTAATAATTATGAAAAAAAAATTATTAATTTAATTTATTTGAGGCATTCATACATTAAATAGATGAAATGTGTTGCAATTGTGTTAGCTAAATGACAAATAACAATGACATTTTATGTATTTCTGTGTATTTTGGGGGTATTAGTACAACCTTTTGACCCAATTACAACCGTTATGTAGAGGGTCTTTTTTTTTAAGATAACTGTAAACAACCCTAGGGTTTTATGATTATTTAAGCATTAATTTGGCAGAGTTATTAATTAATTACAAGTTACCACGTAATTGTAGCATCAACACTAAAAGAAATAAACATCGGTTGCACAGTATGTGGTTGCATCATCCGTATTAGGCCTACCCCTAAAGATAAGACAGTTTCAGTAATTATCCTAATCACAACAGGGGTTAACTGAGGCTGTGAAAATGTCTTTAGAATAAGTAAAGTATCATTTTATTGCCTTTTGGGTTAATTTAGACGATTGTGAACTCATAATACAGGAAGACTTCCAACTTCTCTTTTGGAGGAAATTCCGGCGAAGTTAACTATTTCGCCCAATTCGCCCCCTTTCAACACAACGAAACCAATCCAACGATGTTCTGCAACACCTTGACCTTCCTCCATCATTCTGCAAGCGTTTTTACATCCAGATTTAAACATCTCAGTGATTTATTAATATAAAACACGGGTTTGACTCGAGCAGCTTGAACTGAGCATGAAAATTTTCGATTTTTTTTTTTTAAATGCTAATTCTTAGAGTCGGCGGATCCGTAAAACTAAAAATCAAATTATGATCGCCTTATTTTCAAGTTCACTGTTGTTACGTAATCTATAATTAGTTTTTAAACGAGATTTTTAGAGTTTTTCATGCAAAAACTCGAGCAATTTTTTTTTGTAAAATCGTAGACACTATCCGTTTAAATATGAATATGAATAATACAAGATTACTTTTTCTTATAATGAAAATAAAATGTTATTTTCATCTACTATTGCACTTGTCTCAAGTAATTGTTCAAATTTTCATAACTGCAAAATATATAAATATTAACCAGCTGCAAAATACAATGTATAAATTTAACCTTTCTTCACCTGAAATAAATTGAAAACATGTAAACAAAAGTCAGAATCAAGTCTGTAATTGTTTACTTCACAACAGCGCGGACATCATATCAGGAATAGTGTCTGGCTTTGGGGTTCCATTGCCGGTGGGTTCTAAATCTCAAGAAAAATTGTTATAATTCTTGGCTACTAATTAATAGACCTGACATTATACATCTCATTTGGGACAAAGAGGATAGATGTATCTTTCTCTCTATATGCGTTACTAGTACTTCAAATGTTATTATGGGAATTCCACGTACGTATCTAGTTGGTGGTGGAAAATTTCTGATTAATATTTTGTAATCTCTAGGCAACCATTGTAGAAGATAACATCGTAAATCCCCTGTCTGCAATAATCTCATCACCTGGTAGGAAATAGTTTTAAAATCCTGAGTTTTAAACTATGAATTTGTCATGGCGCAACCATCAAAACCTTTGGAAATAAACATGATTTGTCCATGGAAGATATTCGAACAAGATATTATACAATATTGTGATAATATGTTTCAGCTCAGTCAATTATCACAGTTGTCCTCGAATACATTTCTTGAAAGCTTGAAGCCATTGTAGCCCTCAGCCAGTGTACCAAGTCCCTCAGTTTTTCAGCCTGGATTGATAACCAACTGTTAAAAACGTTGGAGGCAAGGCTTTCAGATAAACCAAATCTACATCTTATATCAGCAAACTAGAGATTTATTGGTTTTTTTTTAAACTAAGTCAACAATACTTAAACATGCATACTGAATTTAAAAGGTTGATCACTTTTTTCCATTACTCGAACTAGTTATTGACATTCCAGACGAGCATAAAGTAAAGATTTCAAGTCTGTTGTGATATCATTATAAATCTAAGATCTAATTCATTTTTAGTATATAGCCATACAGGCCCCACCCTAACGCCTAAACACCCGACCAATTCACGAATATGGTGGAGGGCTTCATAACCATGCATTCAGAATTTTACCTTACATGTGTGGGAGTACAGACGATTTTTAAAAATTTGGCATATTGGCCTCGTTTGTGGCGCCCCGGGGGTGGTAAAGACATTAATTTTACAATGTAGATTTTTCTTACCATGGTAATACTTCACGCCATAAATAGTAACAATTGACCTTGTGGTTTTTTTTAAAAAAAGCTAAAAAAAAAGCATAGGCGTCGGAACCGGGGGGGGGGGCTAGGGGGGCACTTTTTTTGCAAAGTTATACCTAACTATTAAAAACATAGTATGATAGAGGGTTCAGCCCCCCCACTTTTTCTCACAGGAAAGATTATTGTTCCTAATTTTACCTAGAAGATTGAGAAGTTGGATTCAGAAGCATAGAAGCCCCCCCCCCCCCCCCCCCCCCCCCGATTAGGAATTTCGTGATTTTGGAGAAAAAAATTTGGGTAAGTAATTTTTTTTTATATTTTGGAAGCATAGGTATTATCCTCCTCCTCCTTCCTATCTTGAGAACTGAAGGAGGAGTTATCCGTACAATGAGGGTACCCTTTTGGCAGCCGCCCGCCCGCCAATTTCACCATTTTAATAACTGGATTTTTCCGTTGGAAAACCCGGTTAAAAAAGTAGGGTACCCTCATCTAAATTCAAAAAATATCAGTTCGTTGATTTGAACTGCTTACTTTTAGTTAGTTTTCACAGAAGTGAAGCGGAAGTAGTTATTGTCAAGTCGTACATAAAATTTCTGTTTGAAATTGTGTTATTTTAACGATATATTAAAAGTACTCAATC
This sequence comes from Magallana angulata, assembly GCF_025612915.1. Taxonomy (NCBI): domain Eukaryota; kingdom Metazoa; phylum Mollusca; class Bivalvia; order Ostreida; family Ostreidae; genus Magallana; species Magallana angulata. The sequence goes on along the minus strand of NC_069114.1, from coordinate 17,701,648 downwards.
TAATTGACTTGAAAATTAAGAGGGTTTGTCCTTTTATTATGCCAAATTCGTGTACGAAGTTTGATAAATATCCGTGCAATGGTTTTCTTTTAAGTTTTCTTCCAAGCTGAGCACACACACTTTTATGTTTTAATTTTTTTTGTTTTCCGCGAATTCAACCTACCGCGATTTGCTGCACAATGATAAAAATCGCGATCTTTTCCGACTGCGGTTTTAACCTGCCATTAACACAGTATATTTAATTCTGCTGATTTAGCAGGTCAGCCTAAACAGTTAATACGATTTCTTGCCATATTTTCCTGTGTCGATCTGGCTCGATGGTCAAGCATGATTTTACTTTCATCTGAAATAAACACTTTTTTCAGTTCATGTATTTTCCCCATGCGCCAAGCATGCCGTTTCTTTCGATTTATCATTCATAACAAGTTTCGTCTTTGTAACATATATCCTGTAATTAGTTTGTGTAGGTTACGTTAAATAGTTTACTCACTCGTTCTAGTTTTTCCTTCGTTAAATTTAGCAGTCATACAATGTAATTGAAAGGGAACACCCCCGATATGGTTTTTTGTGGGTTTTTTAAAAATAGAAAATCCTTTTAAGCTTGCGATAATCATGGGGTTTTATTTTTGGAGGCCTGCCGATTTTTGGTTTGTTTTCTAAGGATCCCGTGTCGGAAAACTTTCTACAAATGTCAATAACAGTTGATTTGGGCATTTTCACCATTTTACTTGTCTTTGTGAAAGGACACTTTGCATTAAGTCCACAAGGACTTTATTGGCGTCTGTTTCCAATTCTTTTACTTATTTTCCAATGGATTTAACTACTATAATAGACCCTCCTCCAAGTATGTTGATTAAGGTTAAAGTAACCTTTCTTTAATTTGGTAGTGATAATGAATTTTTTATCCAATCAACGCCGAAAAAAGGTAAGATGCCAATATTATTACATTTGTTTCGGATGGTTTATTTGGATTAGCACCCAAAAAACCCAGCTTTTCCAACAACATTGATACTGTGTATTTATTTCATTTCGTAAAGGCGATATGATGATTTCTGCATCCAACTTTGAAAGGCCATCATTCTAGAGTGATCGTCCGATACAAAGCAAGCGACTACTTTTATTCTTTGAAGTGGATGCATCTCCCCTGCATACGGCATGGTCAATAAGTTCTTGTGCCTTGGTAACCTGATTGGAACAGAAACAAGAGCAGAGATGACATTTCTAATGGAAACCAAGTCTGTGTTTTCCAAAATGGGATTAAAACAATATCAAGTTTCCCACAGTTATTAAGAAAATTAGTGTTGATAACTCTACCAGTTTATTTAAAGCCTGAGGTAGGCAAAATATATAGATAAAATATATGGATAACATTTTGACCACGATACTGAGAATGCATCAACTTGATATGCTTCATGATCATAATTTCACGAAAGAATTTTAGTTCACTGTTTATTTAGTCTTGAAGCAAACAAATCTTTTTCTAGCATAAAACACTTATTTAAAAAAAAAATTTATTATTTTTGATTTCAACATCCATTCTTAAGAATCTGAAAACTTCTTTGATAATGAATCGGCATTAATATTTTTCAAAGCATGGGATATACTGAGCAGAAATAAACAATGTTCGTTGGAAACACCATTTCCATATCTTTATCGTTAATTTATCTATTTGCTTTGATTGCTATACCGCCCATTGCATTGATATATGTTGTGTTGTCAGTTTTATGTTTTGAGCTGAATTTCTTAATAAAGATTTTGCCAGACTTTCTAATATATTAATATGTAAAACTCCATCTTCATGTGTCAATCTTCCTCCTGTCATTTTATTTTCAAATCTTTCATTCCATCCTTGTAGTGATGGATCAGTTTCTACCCAAAAATCCACAGTATTAGTTAGTTTTGATTGGTTTTCCATTCAACTTTCTAAGATTCGCAGGCCACCATTCTGTTTTATAAAAGCCAATATCAGAACAAACCATATAAGTCATAACTGTTATTGTTCGTTTTCAAGTTCATATCCTTGTCTCTTTCTAAATTTCTATAATGCAATGGACCTTGCAAAACAGCATTTACAAGCATGCACTAACAATCCATTCAAAGAAGAAAACATGGGAACTTATCAATATTTTGTTGATTTCATATCAACACAATTCAATCATTTGCATCATCAAACATTTTATTACTTAGATAATATTCTGGAATTGAAACAAATTGTTTGACGGGTATATAATTTTTATTACACAAATCGCCTTATGTCATAGTAGAAGATATCCCATAGCGTGTACCGGAGATCCATGTTCATTGTCGCTATTACGAGGACTACGCACCGTATTTTCGGCCATTTGATTTGTCAACATCGATACCTAGCTGAGTTTTAAAGCTAAACACCATTCGTAAAACGGAACTGTCCGCCATATTTCTCTTTCACCACTGCTGCCTCTACAACCCCCTATATAAGGCACTGACCTCTAAACAGTTTAAGTATTTCGCTGTAGAGGTCTCGCCTGTGTGGACGTACATCTTGTCTCGTCGTGTTACTCGATCACGATGAAGTTATCAAATTTAATGCACTTTTTCACGCCAGGAGAATGCTAACATCAAATAAATTGGTAAATGCATTATCTACACACAGAATATCGTACACAATAAGAAAAATGTGCATGAAATCCAAAGACCTCCAAAGGAACACTACACGTCGGCCACGAGTTTCAGGTGTGCAGTCGAGTGTAACGAAATCGAGGGGTTTATATACAAGGTACCGGTGCCAATTTGCGAGCAGTTTTCAGCTTTAAATTCATTGCTATTCAATTTGTTCTCATGTACTATCCGAGGAGATGATTCCGTGCATTATTTCTTAGTTTTAGCACGTGTTTTTCCGTGGAAACCCTGACTAGTTTCTTTTCATCTGCGTTACAGATTGTTGAACTCTTTGTGGTGATTTTGTTACCAAATATTTCTTCGATATCCGAATACTTTTCATTCTTGCTGTCCCCGAGAGATAACATGTCCGCATTTTCGTGACTCACTGACGCCATTACCGTCGAACAAAATCGACCTTGTCAAACTAAACTTGCCTTCTTTTATATCCAAATCACTCAAACTTTTATCTACTATCAAATTAAATATAGCTGTATTACAGCTCAAATGAAGAACAAACTTGAACAAAGTTCTAAGTCATATTGTTATACTTTCATGTAAAATACTAAAATCTGATTGGTTAAGACGCAGTTAATCATATTTTCTATTACCCTCAGCGTTAGCAACGCATTTAGCAACGGGTAACATTAAAAAATGTTACATCCGCGAAAGTTATGCGCGTACGGTTCGCTGTAGAATTCACGTTATTCCTATATAAAAGCAGTAAAATTTTCTTAAAAATTAAGACATTCAGTATAACAAAATAAATAGTGCCTGTTTGGGAGGATAACAGTTGAAATTGACACCCTTCGAAAACCATTGTCAACCTCCGCTTCGCGTCGGTTGACAATTGTCAACCTCCGCTTCGCGTCGGTTGACAATGGTTTTCTCGGGGTGTCAATTTCAAAACTGTTGCCCTCCCAAACAGGCACTATTTATATAATGTATATCTCAACACCGCACCTATATTACAGGTAGACCCGTGTTACGGGTGGACTCTACGTGTCGCTCCCTCAAAGAATAAGAATGGCTTGCAGCAAGGGTTTATATACGATGAATATTCAGGTAATACATACGTCTTATGGATATTTTCAATCTTTTTGAAATGAGGTTCGCTTTGCTGGCTCGAAGTTAAATGTTGTATGATACCCTTTGCAGAGCCGAAAGGTGATATGTAATAGAATGTCTTTTATTTGTAACAGGCAGCCAATTAACAAAAGTGTCACCTGATAAACTGTAAGACTTTTTTTCAAAATTTAAAGAATTTTACTTCTGTCGGAGCTCAAATTATCGGACATGATCGGTGACTTTTTCTTTCGTTTTTTAACGCCGCCATATGGTGACCGAGTACTTATTTCACGTGTCTGTAGTACTTCGGTATACTGTTAGCATCACAAAAATATATTCCCATAAAGTGCCTCTTTCTTACTATAAAACGATATCTTCTCTCCTCTGACACGAGCCTTTTTTTGGTCGGTTTCAAGTGTCTTCTTTCTACCTTCATTCTATAGTTAAAGTTAATATTAAAGTATGATTTTAGAAAAATATTTTTTTTTATCATTTTAAGAGTTTATAGTCACCATCAACAGGTAGAAATACGTTATTTGGTCATTTTGTTTTAATATATACCGGGTATTAAAAGACAACTTTATTTTAGGTGTAACCGGTAATCTTTCTTTTTTTCTATATGGAGGAGATTTTGCTCTCCGTCGGGTGTTGCGGATATCTTTCATTTTCTAATCCTATTTATCTGCGTATTTTTATATAATATATGTATTATGTAATTCGTAATACGTCAAACTATAAATATGTGGATTAAAATTTGCTGATAACATAAATTTACTTTCAAAGTAAGAACAAATGATTCAAAGCAATAATTTGCTTCATATTCTTGTCAGCACTGATTAGAGCCCACTGGACTAAATTCTGTATTGTAACAGCTGTTTAAGTCCAGTAAATGTCAGCCGTTTCATTGAATTTGGAGTGAATGTTGTCTTGAAATCTTCAGATGCTTTCAAAATGGCTGATGTATAGAAGTTCCCAACCTTATTCATCCCACCTAAAAACTGTGAAATTTCACTGTGTACCCTAAAAAAATCCAGCACAAAATATTAAGGTGACTCATTACACCCACAGTTTATTCCAATTTTCAACAGAAGATCAAAAAAAAAAACATACTTATCAAATATGAAATTGATGATAGTTATACGATAGGGATTTAAAAGATTTTTGTAATGTTTTTTCGTGTTTTGTAAAATAATTTTGAAAAAATTAACTATTAACAGATTGAGAGAAATTTTTTCGTCATATGATGGATATTTCATTCGAGCACCTAAAATAAATATATATATATATAATGTAAAAATAAAGTTGTCTGAATTTTTATTGTTAACGTTCAGTTTATGATAGCTACAGGTGTGTAACTCCCGGTCTTAAAAAAATCGCATGGACGTCTCTCTTGATGTTTTTTTTTTAGATCGGGAGCTACATACCTGCAGCTAAGTTAATGACGGAATGACCTTAAACACGAACCTGAATACTTCCTTTAACCAAATACACGTCTTTTGGCTACAGTGCATATCGTGCTCTTAACTTCCCGCTTAGAAGCTATGTTCAAAACTGTTGAACAATCGAAGAATTTTATCGTGCTGGAACATACTTCTAGGGCTCGTGTAGCATATAACACAAGGTAAGAGCATTTTTTAAAAATGAAGGCTGCCATCTCGCTTCATCAGGTAATGTCTTATTAATATTTTAATATATTACTAGACGCGCGCTGATTTGTATCCCTCCAGAAAATCTCTCTTCGGGATAAATGCCTATCATTACCAACTGGTTCAAATTATACAAAAAGCGAAAATACGACAAGTGATGATTCTGTCTGTAAACAGACGACTATGCAGTGACCTTGATAAGAACTATTAATATGAACACATAAGCTATTGTGTTTAATCTACGCAATTATTATGATTATTAACCTATTGATCACTCTGTTGGAAAGTACAGTTTGAATTTAATTGTGCAGCTCACATCTCACATGTTCAGGTATGGGACGAGAGTACTATATTTGTCATAATTAAAGACTATATGGAGCTTTCTTATTGCATGCTTGTCACAAATTACATGTTTTCTGTCAACCTTTGACCTATGCTCTTGTCCATACTCGTGTACTGATGCGAGAGACATCAGGCCCGCATCCCTCTACGCTGTGATGGACAGTTTTGATACTGTATTTGAAAATGAAATGCTGCTTTTAAAATTGGTCACTGAATCTACATCCATGATCACCAAAGGTGGTCACGACTTAACGGAACTGTCCGTCATAGTCGATAGGGTATATATACTCATGTCATTTTTGTTACAGTAGAAAACCAATTAAGATGATCATGAGAACTGATGTTATACCACTGTACGACATGACAATAAAATTGTGAAAACAATTACTTCAACTTTCCTTGAGTTAATAATAAGCAACAGACGGGGAGACTGCGTGGTGACCGAAACGTCAAACATGTCGATTAGTTTGTCTCGGGCTAATGATTGGTTTTGAGAAGTTAAAAAATACCCAGATAGTGGACGAAATACAAAGAAGGTTGGAGCTATATTATGGCCATATTGTGAACATGTATCAAATGTAAGAAAATCTTTTTTTTTTCACTTTCACTATAGTGGTAGATAAAATGAACTCATGGTTATGATGTTTAAGAAGCCGTCTACCTAAACTGTGAAATTCATGCCCCTCGACACAGGGATTCAGGCCCTAGGGTTACTACATGTATAGTTTTATGTTGTTTTAAACGATTTTCTGAAAGGCGACAAAGAGTCTTCTTCTCAATAGGACATAAATTTTTAGGAATATATGATTTGCCTTTTTCCACACAAGCAAGCAGCAAAATCTCTCACTTTGTCATGTTCATCCCTTACTTGTCAAGTTGTAGACAAAGTATTATGAAAGTGTCCATTTCAGTTATCAGTGATGATGATGATGATGATGATGGAAACAATGAGGTAAAAGATTTGTTACATCTATTAAGGACAACTTCGGCATAATGACGCATTTTCCCATCGTTTCTCAAAAACAGATGCCTATTAGTCAGTTAATGATGAATCTGGAATGGGTTGTGGGAAATATCCCGTAATTATGCATTTTTCAAAACGTCCTTTATGTTCCAAACGGTGTTTGCAGTAGTTGGTCTAACCACTTTTGGAAAAATTGTCGCGTATTTTCTTGATCACTTGGGAGAAGTCCATAATGAACATTTTATTAAAATTAATGTATCTGTTTTAAATGATTCTCAATGGTACTGTTGTAGATTTGTTTCGAGAAGGTTGGCAGAAGAATATGTATCAAACCTTTGTTGCTTTGAGCTCCAACAGTGCTAACAAGTGTTATTTTATAAACATTGATAACATGTGAACTGCCTTCCAAAACAAGTAAGTACAGATCAGAAGCAGTCACAAAAGGAAAGTGTGCAAAGGGGAATCGAAACCTGGTAAAACCAACGAACACAAAATGCAGAACATGAGTGGCAAGCTGTCACTCTTTTTAACCGGTTTTGGTATTGCACATTACAATGGATTCTGGAGTTAAGTTTGTGAATCCGATGAGCTGAATTTTTCCATTGACTTTTGAAAACCGAAGGTCGCAGGAGCAGGTTCTTTTTCGAAGTAATTGCCAGTGATGGAAGTTATGGAACTGTCCTTGTTATTTTCATTTGTTCGTTTAAGATTGTATTTGCACTTCCCACACATTGATTTCAATGATTTGTTTGGCACAATACAAAGGCAATTCTCATCATCCGCTAGATACATGTTCTTTTTAGAATAATGAATCATCTTTAGACTGTAACATATTATTGTCAAATCCATTACAAAATTTTAAGATTTTAGATGTATTAAGTGCCATTTTATTGTTAGACTGAAAAAAATAAATTCATTTCTGATTCAAATATTTTTCAATTATCAACAGACACCATCTCCCTTCAGATAATGTAATGTGTAGCAATATTCCATTGCCATTCAAGACTCATGATGTAAAATATCTCAGTCTACATGTAACGACACTATTGATTTTGGACTGAAAAAAAATCTTCTGGCAAAAATAATGAAATGTTTTCAAAAATTGAAGTAAAACTGGCAAGTTTTTCAACAGGATTTTTGTTTTCCAGGTAATGCCATGTTATCATTGAGTTAGTCTACCCCAATCCTCTTTGCACCTGACTTTAGAAACGGAAATGTTAATATTTCCATTAATTTACAGAATACTGCGTCCTACATTATATTTGTCTACGTCTGGCATATTTTTACGGGCCGCCAGAAGGCGGTCCGTTATTTGATATACATTTAGATATTGTAACTGCGTTTCTGCAGGATAGTTCTTTTTATGAATTAGAAGTAAATTTGCATGTTTTATGCCTTTAAAAAATAGCATATTTTTTTTACTCGTAAATGTAAAGTATATCATAGAATGTCGTGTTAGGCGCGATTTTACCGAGACTATAATATATTCGGAAAATTTCGGAATTTTTCATTGTATCGGGATCGGTACACGGGACACACTAAAGACCTGAAATACTAAAGACCTGAATGACATGAAATTTTATTTAAATGATGTCTTTGAATTTCAATGTTCTGAGTCAAATAAAATGCTTTTTTGTGTGTATATTTTATATTTCCAGGTAAAATGTGGTAGAAAAATATCATGAAATGACATCCATAAAAATATTTACGCAAAAATATGAAAGCCATGAAAATTTGAGCTGACCTGATTTATTTTTAATACTTATGAAAACCTCGTGCAATTCAATAACCATGATTACATGTATCTTCAAAAACTGAAGTGTAGATAAGATTTATAATTCCATTTAGGAAAAAAATTATCCGGCTTAATTCTTTTACCTTTTCTACCGGATGAGCATATGAACTTACATGTACCTTTAAGATAATCCATTTCTATTTTATTATGTGGTCCCTTGGAATCATATAAACTTATGCATTAAGATTTAATTCAATACAATGCAATAAAAAATAAAAATGGTTTGAAATACTTAATCTCCAAGAGAATAATGTTGCGTTGAACTTTGTATTAGCATAATGTACAAATCAATGTGTTCTCCATTATTTAATACTATTGCAATGGTCATACAGTTACCGTTAGAAATGCTTACAGTAACGAACTCGATTCTTAATAATAATGGTAAAATGTTATACTTCAATACGTGTCGCTGAAAATATATTAAAATTTACCATAAAGATTGGTACAACCAACTCATTATTTTTCTTCTTTAATGTCTTTTTTATGTAAACAACCAATAATGATTCATACAACAATCATATTTTTGCGGCCCATTTGATGCTTGCGTCAATATGTATGTCTTTGCTTACGTTTCTCGACTCAATACGAAGGTATGGAAGCATGAAACAAATCTCTCGTTGTGATTGTGCTACAAATAATTGTTGTGATTCTGAGTAGAGTAGTCTTTCTTTGTCGTAACGATACTGCGTGTTCCAAAATAAACTGGTTCTCATCGCCATCTTTATTGCGATTGTGCTTCAAGTGTAACATAATAACATAAGTAATTGTAGCATCAGTGTATAATTGAAGGATACATGCATTAAATATTTGTCTAATAGTATGAAGAAATTATGTTAACTGTTAATTTTTTAATTTAAGTCTTAAATATCGAAGAATATACTGCAAAACTGATGTTGGGGGATTTTTAAAGCGCGTGTTGAAATAACGTGATACCCAAGTTTTAGCTTGTTTCTTTTGTAAAATATCTACCAAATAAATGAATTCATTTTAGGGAGAGTAGTGATGACGAGAAATATGGCGGACGGTGCCTATTTACGAGCGGTGTTCAAGATGAACCCTGATACCGGTATGCAAACTAATGATGAACTTATTTAATTGAAATTTAAAATGCAATGATAAACATTAACAAAATAGGGAAACAGTATGAAAAAACCCCAATATCTGAAGAAGAAATATTGTCTCACAGAGATTCTCACATCTTGGTCTTCTTCACATCTCTGAAAAGATAAAGAACATTATTAGAAATTCATTTACAAATTGATAAAGCTAGCGAATTATCACATAGCTTTAGAATATGATAAAAGATAATATATTTAACTTACATTTAACAAATTTTCCATTTCTTTTCAGACCGGTAACCGTTACCAGACTAAATTGTCTGTGAGGAAAAATCTTTGCAAGATTGTAAGCATCCGTTCGTTGATTTCAATGAGATTGCTACAGTAAATAATAAATCCGTAAAATCAGTTTGATGGTACATGGATGTAGACAATTGGTTCTTGTTTCTTGGTTTTTTTTTACCATGTTAAATAAAATTAAATCATTCAGATGGGATATTTTTGTAAGCTCTCTTCATATCATTTTAATACTTTACTTAGACAAACGTAAAAAGGTGTAATGGCAAGGACAATATCGTCAAAAAGAAATATTAAAACAATAAAATTTATTAAAGCAATAAACACCAGCAATAGTTTTATAATATATTAAAACGGAAAATGCATAGTTTGAAAAATAAATCGAAAGGCAAAACTTTTCTTAAAGAAAAAGAAAGTGGTACCAGGTAAAGGACACGGACTCAACCACTCCCTCAAAAGCTGACATAAAGAATTTACCAATGGCAGTTGCATTTTCAGGTCTTCAAGGAGCTTTGGTGAAGTCTTTGGGTCCTTTTCTATCATTTCTATCAAAATTTGGCCAGGATTTTCAAGGATGGAACATCCCACTAATGGGGCTATCTAAGGCAAGACTTTTAAAAAAAGGTACATATAATGGAGGGCATGTGGATTCCAAAAGACTTAACAAGATTCTGAAGGCTATGAAATCTTAGGAGTTTCACCATTTTCGTAAACTCCAGCATGGTCAGTGGTCAATGGAGGCTGTTCCCTAGCATACTTTTGAAGCAGTAATCTTGTATATGGATCAGAGATCAGCACACGGTCTTTATGACAGCTAGAATTATAAGAAAAATAATAGTTTAAATATTTATCATTTTGATTAATGTTGTACATATTTTAGGTCATCAGATCAAGTCGCTAAGTAGCTAATGCCTACACAATTACAGCTGTCGTTTACATTTTTATCTGGGAATTTGGTCCCTTTTGAAGTAATTGTAATACCCCCAGTCCGAAGGAGGGGTGTACTATGTTTTACCCTTGTGTGTTTGTCTGTCTGCACATCCGTAACAAAAATTTCTGTCGCATTTTCCCCAGCAATTATTTATTGCAGGTGCTTGAAATATTAATGAACTCTTTAATGTTTGGGCACGTGGTGGGATCAATTTTTGTACCATCTTCCTGTTAAATGATGATGGTACCTGGTAAAGGACACAGACTCAACCACTCCCTCAAATGGTTCTGTGCATTCATATGTATGCAATTGTAAGTCAATATCAATCAATATTAGTCTGATGCGGCATTAAGATAGCATCTTCATATGAAGAAATTCCTTTACAATATTTCAATATTGTACTTAAACTAAATATAATTCATTTGTTTTTGAAGCAATACTTTTGTCTATATGTCTTAAGTTTACAATGACTTTTTTGATAACAAAACCTATTGTGTTATCAGACAGTGCATGCATTTTACCTCGGACTTTGTCAGAGGGGTGGATGAGTAGCACCTCTGCTTGTTGAAGTCGTTACTGGGAACTATATTCCGTACAATGTACATGTCCCCAGCTACGACCCCCAGGTCTATCTCCTTACCCAAGAGGGTAAGAAGAGCGGATCGACCGTCCATGGAAAGCTGCACCTCCGTCCTTTGAGGACCGGTCGATACCACCCCCGTCTCACCAATCTAAATTTCAAATCAGTTAATAGAATAGTACTCATTTGTACGTACTCAAACAGACAACGATGCAAATGATATTTACATTTATCATTTTTAATTAGACAGGGCCAAGTGAATGACGCATATTGTTAGCTAATGACGATGCTTCAGCGATCGTGAAAGTTTGAGGATTAAAAAAAATCATTTTTGCTTTTTTTTTCTATATGGGTCATTTTGAATACGGTGCCCATTACCTACAAAATATATTCAATTAACCATTCAATACTCAGTAATTTTTTTTTACATTAATATACATCCTTTCGCCGTGGGTGCATGTGTATTTGAGCATTTGTTTGTGTTTGCCATTATTTTGTTGTGTAATAAATGTTAAAATATTTTTAAAGAAAAAGGGATGCAACTCCGTTAAATGAAAATACTTACGACAGAGTCTGCCATCAGCTCAATACCGAACGAGGGGTGGCTAGTCGCATTCAGAAGTTTATAGTTTCCCAGGAATTAAACTTTCTTTGGCCTTTGGCAGATTCCTGAAACTCGAAACATTTTGCACAGCCCCTCCCCCTGAACTATTGATGGCACGTTATATTTGATGCTTCAGCTGGATGACTTGAAGCGGCTCTTCATTGTTCTAATCGTAAATTGATGCAAAATATACACTCTGAGATTCTGAAATTTAAAAAAATTCTATGATTTGATATCTATGGAGAAACGAAAAAAATTTTGCATTTATTGTTACAATTTGAATGTAAATTGTAAGGCGTAAGGCCTAAGGCGAAAAAAGAAAACACAACCAAAAAAACACGAAGTTGTAAAATACTGATGAAACATACACACATATATATATATATATATACGGCGAGCAGCTTCTCTAGGTATGTAAGGAACCTCATTTACTGACGCTGCTACTACAGTAGCTTTCTGAAACAAATCGTCCCAGTGTACATCATCCTTTCGATTGGGTCTAAGTTGTTCTATACATGTAACAACTGTTCTTTCAGTTACACTTCAATAAGGTCAATCTCTTTATCCTGCAGCATAGCTGACAGCGGAACAAGGGGGTGCAGTGCGACTTGAACAACGACAAGCGTTACAAAAAAATCAAACGTTGTAATTGAGCTAGCGTAAGCCCTGGCTGTTTTCGTCATCTCATTTAATTTTTATTAAGTCACTCTGATCCTGAATCATATTGTACCTTATTAGCTTCAGATGTATTTTTCTCTCATATACTGTGATGTTTTTATCTTCATGCTCTCCTGAATGGCTGATCTTGTTCGTGTTGAATATCTTAGGAAATATTTTCTCACCTATATATAACTCGTTAGTCTTGACCTTCTTTTCACTTCATTTTATAGTTATCGAACTAGACGAGGCCTAGGTATGGGAATTAGATTTTTGGACAAAATTTCATCTTAGCTCTCCTGATCCTCTGAAATAGTCCCGACCACTGACCCGCATCCGAGTGTTCACTGAGCTGCCTACACATTTTGAAGACAAGTTTGTAGAAAAAGAATTTGAAAAATTTTCACGGCTTCAATTGGAGACAAAAATCAGATCTTTGGTACAGATGCAAGACTTTTTGCAATTAAATTATCTGAATTTGCCCTGTCCCTGTACAATGAAAAAAGGATTTCCCTTGATATATTGGAACTATGCAAATCCCTCTTTTAAAATCACTGATATATGCCTGACTGTTAAGACTGCTGAACTGGGCATACTCATTTATATTGTAGCCACCATTACAGCCTCTGTGGAAAAAAACCAGTGCAGCCGGTCGACTAAAAACCACGTGCCTTTTAAAAAAAGTCGGGATAACGGTTTAAGCAGCAGGTGTGCAGCTTGCACGAATTGTCATAGCTGACAGTGGATGGAGCTGCAAGTAAAATAGTTCAAAGTTTGTTTAAAACAATATTTCAATTCCTTAAATTCGAAAGCCCCTCGTAAATATTGGCACCGTCACACAGGTAAATTAAACATGGTGGACATGTACATGTAGTATTCCTTTTGTGGTCTTTGGATTTTAATATGCATTTATGTCTTATTTTATATGCCTATACTGATTGTAAATAATACATTGACCTGTTTGTAATCCCCTCGCACAACTTTCATGTGTGTTCATTCTAGCCTTAAAAGCAAGATTTAAAAAAAGACCCTCTCATGCATGTTTGTCAAAATTTGTAAACTTTATAAGCATGGTCAAATGACAAATCCTATTTTTTATCAAGTAAATCTGTTAAACATGTATTAAAATATCGTTAGAATTACACCTTAAAGTAGAAATTTTATGGAACCTGGCAATAGACATTTCCGGTTTGCGAAAGTAAACATTTAATATCAACAACTTCATATTTTGTTTTAGGTCTTATAAAGGTAAGAAACAAAAGATTATTTTTAGAAATGGGGAGTTAGATGGATAAATGAAAGCGAGCAGGAGATTAGGTTTATCCCAATCTCGTCAAAATAACAGCAGAATTTCGGGCTATATTTACAAACTGTGCTCAGCATTAACAACAATTGCAACCAATAATGTAAATTAATTTACATTGAAATCAGATCACATATTTGAAACTCAAAAGCATTCATATCTTCAAGAAATAATTAAAATCAAGTAATAAAATGCTTTAAATGGACATAAGTTTTAATCTTGTGTGGCACATACTGATACAACCACATAATCAAGATGACAAGCAGAAAACAATTTTCTTAACTGTACATATTATATGTTGATTTATCATTATTGCAACTTTAAAATACATTTTACTACTCAATGTATTGAGTATTGTGTTTATGTGAGCTCTTTCACAGGTGTGCTTTGATAGGAAAATATTATTAATTACCCTTTTTAAATTTTGTCAAAATGAGAGTGAATGGAACGTTTGGCGATTCATTTGAATCCATCAGCTCATACCCATAGCAGATACCTGTTGACAGAAAGGGAACAAAGAACATGTAAAGTTTTATAAATTTAAAATTTATTTTTTCACAGGTCTAAAACATTTTGATGCAAATAAGTTTTGTTACAGTAAATCGATTTTTAAAGAGAACATAAAATAATATTACATGAATTTTTTTTTGTAGAAAGTGGAAATACAGATTTAAAAACCATGTTCACAAAACAGGCAAACCACTCCAGGCAGTAGACTAGGGTAGCCAATTGATTTTTTGTTGCAGTCATGATTGCTCTTTTTGCACCCTTTAATGTCCATCTCGTACGTTCCCCTGCATCTTTGGATAGGGAGAGATGGGAAAAACTGTTGTGTTTTAATCCAGTTTCATCCTCAGATAGAGATGCCATGGTATGTGGAGGGTAGCTCTCGGCAGCTTTCTCCTCTAATGGTATAAGAAAATCGAAGAGTTCCGAAGGAGCTCTGCTTAAGAGGCAAACTTAAAAAAACCTGTGTGGAATAATAAGAAAAAGAATTAAATATCCAGTCATAAAGCAAAATTAAAATGGTATGCTTGTTTTTATCTTTAATATACTAAATATGAAATGAAATACTAATTAAAACATTCTTTAAGTCATCTGAGTGACTCGGGTAACCTATTGCAATTGGTTTTCGTCTGTTGTTGTGTGTCATGTGTTAACATCTTGTAAAAAAAAAAAAAAGAAACTACATAAACGTTAACTTGAAGTCTTACAAAATTTAAATATTCAGACGAGTATGATGATAGTAGAAAAAAGAAGCCCCGACCAATAGAAATAGATGTCAAATTGCTGTTGACACATTTCGGTAAGACGAATGGTAAACAACAAGTAAGTTAACAACAAGTAATGTTAAACAACAAGTAAAGCAAGTTCGGAGTCGGCAGATCGTTTATACTAAGAAATTAATTTTTAAAAAGTAAAAATGTATATTGTATGTGGACTCAGGGTACATGTGCAAAGAAAATAATTTTCCCAATACATTATCGGAAATAAAGTGTAAATATTATCAAAAATGATTTGGAGGGTTTGGCAACAACATAAAGACAGACAGTTTTTGACGTCGCACATTCCGCTGCACGGCAAAACTTGTTGTTACTAAATATTTATTTGTTCACGAAATAAATAAAGAACAGATTTGAATTTTTCAGTATGGTTTGTCAAAGCCCAGTCATTGAAAAAAACATAAGAGTCTTATGAAATTTCAGTGAACAGATTTTAGGCTATGTGTTCTGTCTAGTAGTACGCTATTTTGGGACAACCCTTGTAGACTAATTTGCTATTCTTGACATTATTTACAAGAACGATGTACAACAAAATCAACAACTTGATTAAAAAACGAAACAAACAGCTTACTGAGCCAAGTTTTGGGCTTTATTTTATGAGTATTTTAAATGGAAAAGATCTAAGATTCAAAAGAGACATCGATAAATTAACGTTATCATTAGCCCCTATTTACTTCAATGACATGTTTAAATTGTTGCAGATCTTTAACTCAATTTACTCAATAGAGTGGATGAGTAGCACCTCTGCTTGTTGAAGTCGTTACTGGGGACTATATTCCGCACAATATACATGTCCCAAGCAACGACTTACAGGTCTGTCTCCTTACGCCAGAGGGTAAGGGTAACCGTTAATGAAAAGCTGCACCTCCGTCCTAACTAAACTAAATTTAAAATCAATTATTTAAACAGTACTCACTTGTACATACTCAAACAGCCAACTACGCTAATGATATTTACACTTACAATTTTTACTTAAAGTGGAATAACACACCTTAAAAAATCATTCATATTTACTGTAAATTTTTTGATTATTAAAGATATAATGATTAATAAACTATACATATGCCAAATAAGCAAACAAATTTGCAGTTTGGGAATAAAAAATGATTATTTAAAAAAAATTAATTCAGTAAGTAACATCAAAAAAAACCTACGGGATTCGAACTCGGGATGTACGGATCACAAGACCGAGTCCTTATCCACTCGGCTACGGAGTAAGCTGCATGTTGCCATCAAAAAAATTCTTTTAATGAAACGAAATATCATTTCGATCAGAGATCCGCCATTTTGCGACGATATGTTATTCCACCTAAAACAGGCATTCTCTCATCAGAGGTCGTGCTACACGAGCTTCGCTTACACCTCTGTCAACGCCGGAAAAATAGTCTGTCACATGATCACAACAAGCATGGCGAGCACATGGCATGGTTGATTCGCTTCTTCTGTTCAATCATCGACGGGCGATGACTTCGAGGACACGTTTAAAAACATCACAGGAGAAGACATAGCTGCTGATTTATGTAAAATCATCGATGAATCGGTATCATACAAAAACTGATTTTTCAAACATCTGTCAAAATAGATCATGTGATCATGTTTTAATGTTTACCTCCGCAAAATAGTTCCCCCAGTAACGTTGAAATAAAAATAAATAACGGCGTTAAAGATTTAAATTTAATTATTCTTAATCGCATTCATAGACAAAATGAATAATTACATAGATTTTAATTACATTTTGTCCATCGTTTAAGTTTGTACAAGAATCTTGTACATCGGGCGTTGACAGAGGTGTAAGCAAAGGTTGTGTAGCACGACCTCTGGTGAGAGAATGCTTAAACAGGGCCAAGTGAATGACGCATATTGTTAGCTGATGATGATGCCTAAGCCATCGTGAAGGTTTGAGGAATAAAAAAAATTCATTTCTGATTTTTTTTTCGGTCATTTCGAATACGGTGTCAATCATCTAGTACAAAATATATTCAGTTAACTATTCAATATTCGTACTATTCACATTAATATACATCCTCTCGCCGTGGGTGCATGTGTATTTGAGCGTTTGTTTGTGTTTGCCATTATTTTGTTGTGTAGTATAAAGTGTTAAACTATTTTTGAAGAAAAAGGGATGCAACTTTGTAAACTAAAATACGACTACAGAGTCCGCCTTCAGCTCAATACCAAACGTAGGGCATGGATAGTCGGATTCAGAAGTTTATATTGTTTTCCAGGAATTAAGCTTTCAATGGTAGATTTCCTGAAACTCGAAACTTTTTTCACAGCCCCCTTCCCCTGAATTATTGCTGGCATGTAACATTGAATGCTTTGGCCGGATGACCCGAAGCGGCTCTTTATTCGCCTAATCTCATTTGATGCAAATGATGTAAATTGATGCAAAATATACACTCTGTAATTTTGAAATTAAAAAAATACTATGAAAAATATCTAGAACAACGAATGAATTAATGCATTTATTGGCACCATTCAAATGTAAATTGTACGTCCTGGGGCGAAAAAGGAACACAACAATAAAAGAACATGAAGTAGTAAAATACTGATGAAACATACATTATAGACTGAGAGAGAAAAGCGGGGAATATTAAATAAAATAAACTATAAACTAAATATCACGCATTTGTTTGCACACTCACACGTTTAAAAATTAACAAAACGTATAATTTCGACAATGTCGAATGAAAACATCAATATTAAAAAAAGTATCAACATTTATTAACATCTTTTACTTTTTTGTCACAAGTTCCGCTATAATGCTACTTCAAGGGGCTGAAATGGTTTAGCTGGTTTATATATATATAAATATATATATATATATATATATATATATATATATATATATATATATATATATATATATATATATATATATATATATTTGTTATACTTTCATGTTAAATACTGAAATCTGATTGGTTAAGACGCAGTTAATAATATTTACTATTACCCTCAGCGTTAGCAACGCACTTGGCAACGGGTAATATTAAAAAATGTTACATGCGCGAAAATTATGCGCGTACGGTTCGCTGTAGAATTCACTTTATTCCTATATAAAAGCAGTAAAATTTTCTTAAAATTTTTAAAAAAGACATTTAGTATAACAAAATAAATAGTGCCTGTTTGGGAGGATAACAGTTGAAATTGACACCCCTCGAAAACCATTGTCAACCTCCGCTTCGCGTCGGTTGACAATGGTTTTCTCGGGGTGTCAATTTCAACTGTTACCCTCCCAAACAGGCACTATTTATATAATATATATATGCTTTGGAAAAAGTGCTGACTATGCAATTCTTAACCTTTTTTGATAGGGTTGAATTTTATTGGCTCCTTGTAAAAACAGTAGTTTTTGGTTGGCAGTTACCGATCACGCAAAAGTTCAGGTGGTTTCCAATTTTAAGATTGTTCGAATGGATTTATATGTTTACAATGGAAACATATTTATGTACAGGTAACAATATATGACATGTTTACGTTGCATGATATATTGTATATACACTGTAATATATTAAAAAATCAAAACAAAATGACAAAATTTTAAACAAAGTTACAAAAAAATTCCGTTATGAATAAATATATCACAATAATCGAATAGAGATACTTGTACAGTTTCCATGGCGTATTCGGTTGTGCGTTTGCTGTTAAATTAACGGTCGTGGTTTAGAACCACAGTCGTTGAGATAAAGTAATCTGAGTAAGCCTTTTATTATACAATGTCTACTTAATAGTCTGCGTTTCCGACTTTTATATAGACTATTACCCCTCCGAATCTATTTCCTTCCTGTCACGCCTCTGTGATTCCTGAAAGTCCTAAAGTAAAATGGCTTTAGATAAAATACATTTGTCTAACCAGGTTTTATTAAAAGGTATATCAAATCCACAAAGTTCGGCTTGAAGAATGTCAAACTTATTGCTTATGCTTTGTACTTTCTGGTGCAATTTTCTAAGATGAAATCAATCGAAGTCGGAAACCTGTCCACGGAATCAATCGAAGTAATAGTATGCTCAAATGGGCCAAGGTGTTTCTTGATATCCCCACACAACAGTAGAGTTGTTTAAATCCAAAATAAATACAGAGTAGTACTGATAAATACATTACGATGCGTAGTTTATTAATTTTCTGGTATGCATAATATATTATACCCTGGGTTGAAATTGTATTTATTGCATTTATGGTAGTTCTTTTCCTCTTAATCGAAAAGTTACTGTTTAAAATTGATTATTACAACAATGGATAAGGAAATCGTTTCGTAGGTCACAAGCATTGTCAACCAGAAAAAGAAGAGGTATTGTTTTATGGTTTGAGACATGTCATAGTATAGACCTGTCTTGATCCTGCTTATGGTGTTACTAACTGGCATTATGTAATCGATTTATGTAAAAAGATCATAGAACAGGGCAAACCAGTCAAGGATCGGGAACATTACAAAGATACAGATAACATTTAAAAAAGTATGTCCTTCTTAAAGAAAAACACTATTCCAGCTTTATCTTGGTTCCTATAAAAACAAATCCAATAAAGATGATAAAGAAAGTAACATATATTTAATCCTAACCAATGTTGTACATTTGCTAATTGAAGGAAATGTGAAAAGGTTCACTTAACAATATTATCTTATTCATGTCCAAGAAATCTTATTGTACTCTAAAGATAGTTTGTAAGAGTCTCAATTGATGTGTGATATCATGGAGAGAAAATAATTATCGTTGTTTTTTGTGTTCATGTTGATAATAATAATTGTTAGAAAATGAAGCCTTCTTTCTATCTTAACTTTAACGACATTTTGATGAATATTTAACAGAATGAATTTCTTAGAAATAAATAGGATTTGTCCTTTAACCATGCTTTTGAAGTGTACAAAGTTTGTAAAACATACGTGAGATAGTTTTCTTAAAATCTTTCTCAAAATGCTGAAATGGACCCACATACATACACACACAAACACACACTCGCACGGCAGCGATGCTATATCCCAACAAGTTGTGCGAGGGGATAACCAAAAGCTCGATTCTGTCTCCTATTCAACTGGTACGATGATCTGTCACCAACTGTGGGGAAATGCGGACTAGAATTTCTTCATACATTCCATGCTTAACCGAAGGTGAGGCTTAATGTCTTGTGATTTGAAACTTGGAATTATGTCTTCAGAGAAACCAACTACATGTATAAACGAGGCAAATGGTGTTTCTGCACGATTATCTGGCACAAGATTGAGCTTCAAAGTATCTTCAGCTACTTTAAGGCAGGAAATTGAAAATGTGGTGGAATAAATCGTTAAAAATATAAGCGATATATTGAGTCAAAGTTTATTAAGTTGAATACGTACGAATCTAATCAAAGTACTGGAGTAATAACGGGAGTTGATTTTATCGATTGTCATTTATTTCAAAATCAACTTATCTTGCGTAGCAAACAGTTTCTAGTCTGTATTTAAATTACGCACATTTTTATAATATGAATTTTCAGACTTTTCCGACAAGAATTTCGAGAAACCCCATATAAATTATGTTGTGTAATATTTAAAGATAGATTTTAAACTATGTATTAGTAATCGAAACAATTCTAAAAATTGTATGGATCCAAACACTATTGATATCGAACTCTAGTCTTGTTCAACCAGACGCTCAGCTGTCTCCGTTAATCTCCGACAAGCGAAAGAGCCTCTCTGTAGGAGATTTACGGAGACAGCCGAGCGTTTGATTGAACGAGACTATATTAAACTCTGGCGTAGTAATACATGATTCTACAAAAATATCTACATTGTTCGTATTATATTAAATCTGACTATTTTCAAAGTGTTTATAGATCAGTTTTTTTTTGCAAAACAATGCTTGAGCATACATTACATCAAATTTTTCTATTGTTTTCAAGAACTACGTCTTGTCAGCGGTGATGATTTCGATTTGGTCCAAACACTGTTTCACTTTAGGTTTGCCAGAGTAACTGCATAGGAGAGTTGATTAAAATCAACTCCCAAAAATCATTATATCTACACTTACATCAGGTGCTCCTTATTTCATAATGATATATTTAGTCACGACCGGGACACCGTAACACGTAATCTGTCTAAATATAAATGATCAACACCGCATGTCAAAAAGAAGCCGAGTGCAAGGTCTAACAATGTAATTCTTAACCCTTTTTTAAATATTACTTTAACCAGTTAACCTTCTGAAACTCAAAGAGTGCTGGGAGCCTATTTTTCATCTTTGCTCTAATCATTTAAATTCCATAGAAATGTGCCGGTGTCGCTATTATGGAGGGGGGGGGGGTCCCTCAAGAAATACCTGTATCATCGCTTCAACAAACACTATGTGTAGCTCCCAGCACTTTTCACATACTACGGATAAAACCTCTAACATATACTAAAAATTCATCTCACCTCATCAAGTGTATGCCCCTGCACTAGAGCTGTCTTCATGGTGTACATAAATTAACCACCCCGAAAGTTTATTTTAAAACGCGTAGTTACCTTAGATTCAAGGGCTAGTCACTCTAGTATGTTTAAACATTCGTAAAGTTTTTTTCGCGCCGGTTTTTGAACTGCTATCTTAAACAGTACAACATAGTGAATAAACCTCCCATGCATTCAATGAACATTTTATTTATTTAACATGTAATTAAAAAATAGTTTCAGAAACGGCATTGGCCACGGGACATATCATCACGCTCCTGAATACTGCACAGACAGGTAATTGTGCAAGGTATTATTCTCTTGATACACAACAACAAACCCTTGAGAGTATTTTCTTGATTAATTTTCAAAAAATTACAATATGAAAAAGTTCCATAATAGT
The DNA here is from genome assembly GCF_025612915.1 of Magallana angulata. NCBI lineage: Eukaryota > Metazoa > Mollusca > Bivalvia > Ostreida > Ostreidae > Magallana > Magallana angulata. The sequence goes on along the minus strand of NC_069114.1, from coordinate 17,679,679 downwards.
CCTGTAAAAATACTGCAATCAACATTATAGCAAGTCTAGAAATTAATCCAAAATTTTAATTTGATTAAAATGATTCAATTTTCAAATTTTACACGAGAAATTACTTCATATTTGTCATATAGATCATCTTGTTATAAATAAATGCTTATAACATTAATAACCAACCATGCAACAAAATTTTTCCTAAGTTAGAAAAATACTTAAACAATAAATTTGTTATTATTTTAACAATTTATAAAAGCAAACACAAAACAAATCAATATATATAATTTTTGAGAGAAAAAAATCTCTTTGATTCGAGATCTTACAAATGCAAACATTGCCATGGATGAGACTGTAACCTTGAGGTAAACAATTATGAATTATTGCAATTTTGCCAAAGTTATAATTGCTAGAAATAGCAAAGACCTCAGAGTATTGACTTGTGGAATTCCTCTTCTGGAAAAAACAGTAACTCGTCCCCACAATTAGATGTGCATTTAGAAAAATTCAATAATTTCTACACAGCATCAGAGCGATATGAGTTCTGCAGCAGAGTTATGTTCAAATATCCAAAATTGCACGTTCATTACACAATATCTATACGCCAACTTCCACGTCTACAAAACTATCAAACAAAATAGTTATTGGAAGAATGCAAACAAAAATGGGGAAAAGGCACAGTTCATAAACCGTTTTGATCTGGAAAAAAATGGTGTACACTATCTAAAAAGACATAAACACACCCATTGGTAAACGGGGTTTTAAACTAACTTGAAATGATTGTTAGTCATGTGGGCAACCAAGCTAAGTAATTTAAGGAGCCCACTTCAAAATTAAGTCGCCCACACTTTTAATTTAAAAAACTAAAGGACAAGAAAACAGTTTATTTTTTTATTTAAGGTAAGGTTTGCGATTACAGGGAGATAACTCTAATTATCTACGCAAGATGGCGCTGCAAACAAAAAGAATCACTTGAGCGTTTTATTGATGCGAAATATAACCCAGCAATTAAAGAACTTATTAGCAAACATTGTCGTCTGAATGTGTCAAACAATGTTACAATGCACTACAGAGATAAGAAAGGAAAGTTTAAAAGTAAAAAATCATATTATAAGGACCTAAAAGCACGGGAAGCAAAGATAAATTTAGCTACACACCGGGTTGACGACGCTGTTAAAGAAGACCACTCTTACTGTAAAGACAAACCGCCAAATCCAGATCTGTCAGACCTCGGTCTCGGGGCAAGTGTTGATGTACACCAAACATGTCAATTTAAACCTATTCCAGACGACAGCTGGAAATCGGGCCGTAGAATTGTTGAACTGGATGTATTGGCGAAGCGTATGTTTTGTGCATCTTGTAATACCCCGTTGCATCTTTCTAATATCGAAAGTGAAAGGAGATATGGACTGGGAAGTATACTGTTCATTCGATGCCAAAACAATGTTTGCTGGGCTTTAAACGATGTAAAAACTGGGAAGAGGAGCCAAGGGGCATTTGACGTAAACTCCAAACTTGCATTAGGTAATTATTTCACTGTTAAGAATGGTTTGTTATTTATAACAAACAAGCATTCTGAGAGTATTGCATAAGCATACACGTCCCCTACCGGTTTGTGGAAATTGTGATATGCAGAATATCGAACCCGAACATTAAAAAATTGGAATATAAAAAATTAATTTTCTCGAAAATATGACAACCAGACGCTACAAAAGTGTAAACTTGATCTGTTGTTTGACATTTTGAAGCTGTTCAGCAAATTTCATATTATTCCTCAAACGCATAAAGAAAAAAAGTGTGGAAAACTGAAGTGGGACAGACAGACGGACAGACAGACTGGCGGACGCAGAGGAAAGCTATAGTCCCCTCCGGTGAAAACCGGTAGGGGACTAATAACGGATACTGTCAAAAAGTATGGGGCTCATCCAAGTATTTTTCCGGAGCTATGGGGCTTTCATCTGTTTATCACTCGGCTAATAAAAAAAAATTAAAAACCAACAAGCAAATTTAAAAACAATAAAAACACACATTAATGACAATGATTTGTATTTAATAGGGCTGCATGCATGTACATATTGACATAACTATACATTTCAGTATTTATATTTCATGTACATGAATTTTGGCCATGCATTTTTTGCAAATGTTTGAATGGTCATATAATTTAGTGTTAGTCTATGGTTGCTTATATAAATTCAATTCCTCAGAAATCTCTTCACTTGTTTCCTAGAACTAGTAGGCAGGACACATTTAACACAAGTTGAAATGATACCTTGCTACGGTTTATACATGTTTATTATCGGTATTTTAGCTGAAGTACACACTGGACTTGGTCCTGTACAGGTGAACAACCTGCTCACAACGATAAATCCCCCCCCCCCAGTGGACCCTACAACATTAAAACGGTGGGAATACAAAATTGACTCTACGCTGGGGACCATAGCAAATATGTCTTGCAATGAGGCAGAAAAGGAAGAAATAGAAATGGGAAATGGAAAGGTACTATAATTAAAACAAAATGATTAGTGAACATAAAAGTCAAAGGCATGGGTTTGAAAATGATTTTAATTAATTCAATATAGTGAAATTTGTGGAGGTGCACAAACTGCACATGTTTTTCTACTTAAAGCAAAAATTAATATAACTGTTGCATCTTAAATTTGTTGTTTGAATAATGATTATAGTAACTGATTATGAAATCAAAGATATGTTGGTAATAAAAATTATAATTTATAACCAGCTAATGTTGAACACCTATACATATTATTATCTAGTTTACTAGTTCTTTACTTATTTGTATCTAATTAAAGATGGAAGTAAGCTTCGATGCAGGCTGGCAGAAATGGGGTACAGGTTGGAACTATGACAGTAATACAGGTGAGCTAATTTAAACTTCAAAGTACTAACTGTTTATTTGCACAGTCCCTCATCTCATGCTTGAACAGAAAATTACAAAAAATTAAATTATGGAAAATGCACTCATCTTCCCAACTTATACGAGTATAACCTGGGTTTGAGCAATTTTCGCTTTTTTTATAAAGATTATAATTATAAAAGCGTTAACTGTCCCAACCCAGGTTATACTCGTATAACTTAGGTAGACATTGAGTTAATTTCTTAATTATTGTTAGTAAATGTATCTTGTTTTTCAGACTGAGTATAGTTAAACTAGCTAGAATAATGATGAATAATTTATATTAATTTCACATTTTAAGTTTTGCAGTTTGATCAAATACTTAAAACATGTATGTATTTAATTAAATTTATGACTGAAATATTACTAATTAATTATCATGGATGTTCCTTCATGATGCCTTTTATAATGTGTATCATTCTTTTCACAGATATATAGTGGTGGTCATATGTATGAGTAAAATTAACTTGTATATGATTTAATATAGGTCATGGATCATTAATTGGAAAAAAACAGGAAAAGTAATTAAGTTTTCAATAAGAAGCAAATCCTGCCATGTATGTAGCCTTCATCAGAATAAAGATCATACTATTCCATCTCATGGTTGTTCAAGAAACTGGGATGGGTCAAGTAAAGGCATGGAACCGGACATGGCAATAACAATGGCCCGGGACTTGGAAAAGACTGGCAATCCGATTAATATTATCCATGGCGACAATGATTCAACAACAAAATTCCGTCTTCAAGCTGATTTTCCTTACGTGGAGAAAAGAGATGACACCAATCACACCAAAAAAAGTATAACATCAAAGCTATATAAATTGAGACAGAAGTACAAAGTTCTGAGACAGCCAAATGTTATATCCTATATTGGTAGATGCATCATGTATGCCATCAAAGAATCTCAGGAAAAGGATCCAGAAAAGTTAAGAATGTCGTTGGATCTTATTGTTCAACACTTGTATGGGGATCATTCCAAGTGTGCCAAAGAAAGTGCTACCTGATGCAGTTATCTAAAGAACCCTTCAAAGTTCAGGTAAAGACTTATGTTCATGTCAAGATAGAAAAGAATTAAAAGTATGTTCATGTCAATATAGAAAAGAATTAAAAGTATCATAAATTTATGTAAGAAGGGTTTTACTGTATTCTCCATGTTGATATGTCCTTAGCTCATATCGGTCTGTATATCCAATGTAGTCATGATAAAGACCAAAATAAATGATGGCAATTTTGGAGAATTAGATTACCGTACTCAGTAATAGAGGGTGTTGATTTTATAACATTCTTTTTGACAGGTATCGTAGTCTACCAGAAGGCAAGCCTCTCACATGCGTTGACCTGAAGAGTGCTCTAACAGATGTCATAAATAACCTGAAAGACAGAGCTGCTGCCTTGGCCAACCTTGGATCTACACAAGCAAATAAAAATTTGATTTTCATTGTCTCAACAAAAGCTCCGAAAAACAAGTAAGGATTGTTAAAAATTAAATTTGAAAGTATGTGTATACTTGATTAAGATGTTTAGTAAGTTGATGCCACTAAATATTGAGCTTTAAAGTGATTTGCGTTTACCATTGTAAATTGTTTTATAACAAAAGAAATATCTACACAGGTCATTCGGATCAAGTAAATCTTTGACAGGAAGAATATCAGCATCTGTATTGCAAAAAAAAATGAGGGCCATGGATATTTATCAACTGCCGTTCAAAAAATGAGAATCTATAAGTTATGAAAATTCTTTTTTTTTCATTATTGCACAACATTCATGGTGAACATATGTGACATACATGTATAAAATCAGGAATGTTTTAAAAGGAGGGGGGGTTGGAATGTTCAATCCACCTTTGGAAAGTTAAAACTTACCAAAATCACATAGTTTCTCATGTATAAATATCAGTGACAGATGTCACTATAGGAGAAATTGTATTTCAAGTGCTAAAAAGTCAAATTCTATCTGCAATGAATACTGGACCCCCCCCCCCCCCCCCTCCCCTCTTTCAAATCAATTTCTTGTTAACTGATTATTTCCACTTGATATCAATCTTCTTATTTGATAAGCAATTGTATTCCCAACACTGCAATTACATTATATGATGCATCCATACATGTAACAATTGCATAATTGTATGCACTTCAGAATTATATGTGTAACATAATTTCTACAAATGTGATAGATTTACTATTTCATAAACAATTACAAGATATGAGCTGCTCGTGAGCAAATTGTGAGAATGTTTTGGTATGGGATATGAAACCAAGAAGTTTTTTTTTTGTGTGTATGAGTTAATTATTAGAAGCCCATGAGTATGTAAATTAAACTTTAAACTAGTTACAGTGTTTCCTTTGAAAAAAGGGAAAAAACTATGATTTTTTGTGTACAAAACCCCTTTTATAGTCTATGTTTCCATGGAAACGAGGTCCGACACATATACTTTATTTTAGCTCACTATGAGGCTAATAGTCCAATGAACATTTTCATAAATTTTGGTGAAATCGGTGGACCTGTAAAATGTGTTTTTCACTTGTTTGTTACCATGGCAACCGCGATGAATTATTACAGATTTTTTTCTAAATCTTGATTTTTACGCAAATGACATCACTTATATCATCCTCTGAATCAAACTCTTCATCTTCATCTCTGACTGCATGACTGGTTTCTTCTTCATCATCACTGGCATCAATGGGTTCCTTTTCAATTGCCTCGTGGTTTTTAGCTCACCTGAGCTGAAAGCTCAAGTGAGCTATTCTGATCACATTTTGTCTGTCGTCCGTCTGTCTGTCTGTCCGTCTGTCTGTCTGTCTGTCTGTCCGTCTGTCCGTCTGTCCGTAAACTTTTCACATTTTCAACATCTTCTCAAGAACTACTTGGCCAATTTCAACCAAACTTGGCACAAATCATCCTTAGGCAAAGGGGATTCAAAGTTGTGAAAATTAAGGGCCACACCCGTTTTCAAGGGGAGATAATTAGAAATTAATGAAAAATTTCGAGAAATTTTCAAAAATCTTCTTCTCAAGAACCAGAAAGCCAGGAAAGCTGAAACTTGTGTGGAAGCATCCTCAGGTAGTGTAGATTCAAAGTTGTGAAATTCATGACCCCCGGGGGTAGGGTGGGGCCACAATGGGGGGTTGAAGTTTTACATAGGAATATATAGAGTAAATCTTTAAAAATCTTCTTCTCAGAAACTAAACAGCCAGGAAAGCTGCAACTTGTGTGGAAGCATCCTCAGGTAGTGTAGATTCAAAGTTGTGAAATTCATGACCCCCGGGGGTAGGGTGGGGCCACAATGGGGGTTGAAGTTTTACATAGGAATATATAGAGTAAATCTTTAAAAATCTTCTTCTCAGAAACTAAACAGCCAGGAAAGCTGAAACTTGTGTGGAAGCATCCTCAGGTAGTGTAGATTCAAAGTTGTGAAAATCATGACCCCTGGGGGTAGGGTGGGGCCACAATGGGGGGTCGAAGTTTTACATAGGTATATATAGAGTAAATCTTTAAAAATCTTCTTCTCAGAAACTAAACAGCCAGGAAAGCTGAAACTTGTGTGGAAGCATCCTCAGGTAGTGTAGATTCAAAGTTGTGAAAATCATGACCCCTGGGTGTAGGATGGGGCCACAATGGGGGGTCGAAGTTTTACATAGGAATATATAGAGTAAATCTTTAAAAATCTTCTTCTCAGAAACTAAACAGCCAGGAAAGCTGAAACTTGTGTGGAAGCATCCTCAGGTAGTGTAGATTCAAAGTTGTGAAATTCATGACCCCCGGGGGTAGGGTGGGGCCACAATGGGGGTTGAAGTTTTACATAGGAATATATAGAGTAAATCTTTAAAAATCTTCTTCTCAGAAACTAAACAGCCAGGAAAGCTGAAACTTGTGTGGAAGCATCCTCAGGTACAGTAGATTCAAAGTTGTGAAAATCATGACCCCTGGGGGTAAAGTGGGGCCACAATGGGGGGTCGAAGTTTTACATAGGTATATATAGAGCAAATCTTTAAAAATCTTCTTCTCAGAAACTAAACAGCCAGGAAAGCTGAAACTTGTGTGGAAGCATCCTCAGGTAGTGTAGATTCAAAGTTGTGAAAATCATGACCCCTGGGTGTAGGATGGGGCCACAATGGGGGGGTCGAAGTTTTACATAGGAAAATATAGAGTAAATCTTTAAAAATCTTCTTCTCAGATAGTAAACAGCCAGGAAAGCTGAAACTTGTGTGGAAGCATCCTCAGGTAGTGTAGATTCAAAGTTGTGAAATTCATGACCCCCGGGGGTAGGGTGGGGCCACAATGGGGGTTGAAGTTTTACATAGGAATATATAGAGTAAATCTTTAAAAATCTTCTTCTCAGAAACTAAACAACCAGGAAAGCTGAAACTTGTGTGGAAGCATCCTCAGGTACAGTAGATTCAAAGTTGTGAAAATCATGACCCCTGGGGGTAGGGTGGGGCCACAATGGGGGGTCGAAGTTTTACATAGGAAAATATAGAGTAAATCTTTAAAAATCATCTTCTCAAAAACTAATCAGCCAGGAAAGCTGAAACTTGTGTGGAAGCATCCTCAGGTAGTGTAGATTCAAAGTTGTGAATCATGATCCCTGGGGGTAGGGTGAGGCCACATTGTGGGGGGGGGTGTTAAAATTTTACATAGAAATATATAGAGTAAATCTTTAAAAATCTTCTTCTCAGAAACTATTCAGCCAGGAAAGCTGAAACTTTTGTGGAAACATCCTCAGGCAGTGTAGATTCAAAGTTGTGAATCATGATCCCTGGGGGTAGGGTGGGGCACAATGGGGGGGGTGAAGTTTTACATAGGAATATATAGAGTAATATTTTAAAATCTTCTTCTCAGAAACTAAACAGCCAGGAAAGCTGAAACTTGTGTGGAAGCATCTTCAGGTAGTGTAGATTCAAGTTGTGAAAATCATGATCCCTGGGGGTAGGGTGAGGCCACATTGGGGGGGGGGGGGGTGTTAAAGTTTTACATAGGGATATATAGAGCAAATCTTTAAAAATCTTCTTCTTAGAAACGGATCAGCAAGATGATTCTTTATAATTGTTAAGACTTTGGCTCCAGGACAATTCTTCGGCCTCACAAGAAGGTTCAGAGTTTGATGCAGCTAAATATCCCATATATAAACAATTGAAAAGGATCTTTTAGAAAACTGCAATACTCAACATGTGATATGACTATAAAATTGAGGCAGGCAGCTATTTTTTCATTAAAATCTTTTTGTATTACTGTATTGAGTTATTGCCCTTGATTTATTGATTCTTGATTATTTTAATTAATGCATCCACTGTTAACCAATTATTGTGATGATTATTTTTATACAATAATAAATATTCAATGTGTTTAAGTTGTTCTGCATAAGTAGTTTTGGGTTAGGCCGGATTAGTTAGTTTATTTTTGATTTCCAATTTTTAGATACTATGAATTATTTTAGGCTGGCACATATATAGGGACAGTGTCTCTTGCATTACAATGTGCGATTGTTTGGGGTTAAACTTGAACAGTTACAGATAGATTGAGTGTGTGGACACCCATGCTCTATCTAATCTTCGTGTTTTCTAGCCTATGACACAGAGTGTGCGCTCTTTCCTGCCCTGTATCGCTTAAATACAAGTGTGTGGTCATACTTGCTTGTGGTGGATGTGGCGGAGCACTAGTAAATGGTCATCTCTGCTAGAGTTCTGGCCTTTCTAGCGCAAGTGTGCGGCACTCCCTGCTTGCGTTATGTTGAGCTGTTGGCGCAAGTGTGTGGTCATTCCTGCTTGTGTTAACGTTGGTACCTGTTGAGTTGCGTAGGTGTGCGGACATCCCTGCCTGCGTAACGTTGAGTCCCTATACATGTGCAGGAGAGGTAATTAAAGTCTGCTCTTGTAAATATTGGCAGCAATCGGGGCTATCCCAGTTCCAAGGGGGAAAAATCTACATGTATTATTGTACATTGTCCAGATTGTTTTTATTATGACTCCATTAAGCTGACTTTATCATACCTATTGTTCCTCAGGTGAGCGATGTGGCCCATGGGCCTCTTGTCTTCTGCTTCCATTGCATTTTCCTCATGATGATTCACAGCATAACTGTTTCCTCCAATTCCTCAGTCTCTCTGCTCATCTTCCTTTCAAATAAAGGGCGCCTTTGCCTTATGGATCTGTGGTTCCAGTAATATATTGCTGGCTTTGGGTCATAGTCCCTTACATTTTTTGAGTGGAGTTTGATAGAGAGGGCATGATTAAATGTGGTCTGATTGAGCCTAGCTATAGATCGTAAATTTGTTTTTAGGCATTTCAATTGGGAAAATCCCCTTTCTGCTTATGCAGAACTTGATAACATGGTAAATATGAGGTCGATAACTGCAAGGATGTTGGAAAACTTGTTCTCATATTATCTCTGTACTAAGACCCAATCACTTCTAAGAAGATCACTTCAATTAAAACAGATAAGTTTAACAAGTTTCTCAAAGCTTATATTGTTAAGTAATTTGCTGCACTCAATATATTTTGGATATATTTACCTCTTTAGTATTTCCTTTTTCAACATTGTCCATTCTATTTCAGCTTCAAGAACATGACTCCAGCTTGTTTCAGGACAGAATCAAAATGTTGAAGTAGAGTTCGCAACTCCTTATCCCCAAATTCTGCAAAATTTATAACATTTTTTTAGTTTTTACATGAATATTTCAACCCAGGTCATTTTTTTGTTAACAATCACCTGTATTACTTTCAAGGATTTTCTAGAAAAACTTTCAAAAGTAATAGAAAAAGAAAACACAAAATGTATACAAAATTAGAACTGAACCTGAAAATAATCAAAGTACTGAAGTACTGAAAGCCGGGCTCTTTTGGTGTGTCTTTATGCATATTGTGTGGTAAAGACTGAAAATTAATCTCTCTCTCTCTCTCTCTCTCTCTCTCTCTCTCTCTCTCTCTCTCTCTCTCTCTGTCACACACATAATTAAGCTTTTAATGTCGGCAAAGCGTCAGAGAGCGACCAAATTTTGTAAGCAGCTACAAACAAAAATATATCTGTCTAGTAGAAAAAAGTTTAACAGTTGCTGCCTTGAATTTTGCAACAAGCGTTATATATTCAATCCCCATTTCTTCAACGCGCAGCAAAATAGTTCATAAAATTCATGCGCATTGTATGTATCAAAAATGCATAGTCTTGTTTTTAAAACAAGTTATTAATAAGAAAACTAAAAAAGATAGACAATTCTCTCGAAATTAGAATAAAAGAAACAAAATGCCAACACTTTTGACAAAACGTGGCTCTTTATGTAACTATTTGGTATAGCGGAAGCTTTTACTTTGACGCTGTTAGGTTTTTTGTTTACTGGCTATTTATAGTAACATTGGCGATTTGCCTGCCTACAGCCAGGACTCTGCTTTCAGCAGAGCCCGGCTAAAAATCAATGTAAACTGATCCTGGAAATTAAACATAATAAACTTGAATCTGGAACTAACAAAAACCATCAAAACGCTATGTTTTCTGTAGAACTGCTCTATTGAGAGCACTGTTGTGATGATAATTATACAGTCCAGCTGACAAAATGCTCACTCTCTCGTATGTCTTCAATTTTTTAGTTACATCCTTCAAGCTTAACTCTAGCCGATGAGCCATACAATGGATAGTAACAATTGATGGACAGTCTTTCTCCAGGATAGCTCTTACACCACATTTGCATCCTGTCATTACACTGGCTCCATCACAACTCAAACCAACTAGCTTATCCGATATGTCATTCTAGTCCATCTTCAAATTACTGACAACTGTCTCTTGTAAACCGTGAACATTATTTATGCAGTAGCTTTACTCGCTGAATGAACACCAATGAAATCTACTGTCACAATACCTGCTCTGCATCCTCTAACAAACCACATCTCCTGCTCTTTCACAGCTGAATCAGTTCACCCGTCTCCAATTACAGATAAAAACTTAGTGTTTTTATCTGATTAGCTATCTTCTGAAACTCAACATCAGCAATACACTGAATAAAAACTTTGGCAGAGTTAATGTTCTTCCTAAATCATATCCTTTCATTTTATCTAAATCACATATCCATGTACAATCACTAAGGGGTCTATTGTTTTTAATGAGAGCATGACATGTACGAGACATTTATCCAACTTTTCTAAGTTCTCTTTGTTAAGTGTAGAAATTATCTTGCGAGCTTCAGACTCTTCTACTGGCTTACTTTTTCCCTCATTCACCTTCACTGCATGTTTGTGTTGTAATGAGTTTTCGTGTTTTGTTATACTGCTGCAGGCACGAAGCATCGGGGGGGGGGGGGGGGGGGGGCTGGCGTAGTATTTAACTTCAGTTTTCTTATTTTCATATCATTTTTTTCCATACTCCCAAAAACGTAGGGGGCCAACTCCATGGTAATTCAATTTTTATACCCCCCGCAAACGAAGTTTTTTTTTTCGGGGGGGGGGGGGGGTATATAGGAATCACCTTGTCCGTCTGTCTGTCTGTCTGTCTGTCTGTCCGTCTGTCTGTGCAATCGTGTCCGGTCCATATCTTTCTTATGGAGAAACATTGGAAGTTCTTACTTTACACAAAGATTGCTTATGACCTAAGGATGTGTCATGACTTTGACCCAAGGTCATTCGGACAAGGTCAAGGTCACTGGCAGAAAAAGTGCAAAATTCGTGTCCGGTCCATATCTTTCTTATGGGGAAACATTGGAAGTTCTTACTTCACACAAAGATTACTTATGATTAAAGGGTGTGTCATGACCTTGACCCAAGGTCAATTGAGAAAGTTCAAGGTCATTGTTTCAAAAAAGCTAAATTCTGTCAGTGTCATGTCTTGTATTAATGGAAATATTAGAAGCTAAAAATTAACAGTTTTCCAAAAAAAAGCAGTTGTTATTTATAGAAAATGGACAGTGAAATAGATTCATCCAATATTTTCTATAATAGCAAAAATACACGCGTTATGATTTTTTTCTTAGCGGGGGGTATCAATTGTGAGCTTGCTCACAGTACCTCTAGTTTATATGTAAATTTGAAAATTTGTTGTTGCGAGAAAAAGAAGGGAGTGCCTGATGTACGTGCTTGTACTGTCTAGTTTGTACGATGTAAAGCCTATAATAAACAGACGGGACCCTGTTGTACTCGTAGGTATTTGTTTGCAATAGGAGCAAATCATGCCCTTTTCGGTGTCAACTAACTATGGCCTGTTAATGGTCCAAGCATTTAAAATCTTGCGCTGTCTTTTAGTTTTGTCGTACGCATCATTATATTTTGTTCTATCTGCTTTTGTTTTCTTTGGCTGACTGATGCCATCAATAAACCGCCACATGATTACAATTGTCAAAATGAATTAGGCGTTCTTAAACTAATGTTTCTCGTCGAAATACGAAACACTACACCGATTACGATATTAGATATCTTGGTCATCAAGACGCGGTGACTGTAAAGTGTTTTAATTGTTAAGTCAAGCGTCTTAATGATCGAAACTACGACCGTTGCCGAAACATTCGGACAAAACTGGAAACAACGCGTTTGTCTCTTAAATTGTTTAATCGCCATGCGGGCAACTAAAATTGCATTTTTAAATCGTCCAAACGGAAGTTTGGTCGCAAAATGGCGAATGGGCGACTGTTAATTTCAAACCCTGGGTAAACTGCATGTCATGCGAGTCACAGTCTCTAAAAGAAACAGCTCTCCACAAGTCAGTAAGTGTGCAGGCTTCAAATGTCATTTCAAAAACTCAAGAACTATTCACCGAGGAGAAAAATTTAAAAGGAACAAAACCAGAACATGTTATCCAAATTTTAAAACCGGTGATGGAAACAGACTTCAAAACTTCTATGAAATCAACAGTGAAAAACCAAGTGAACAAAAACAAAGAAGCAAAAAAACGAAAGACAATAAACAAAGGATGCACAGAGTTATTTAAAAAATTCAAGTGACTTGCACATCTTTCTGGCATCTGGCAAATTATTCAGTCAGCTACACAGAGAACGTCTAGATACATATTATGAAACCCCAAGAGGCACGGAAGAAACAACTGAAAAAGCTAACAAACAAAATCAAAGAGGGAAAAACAAAACTAAAAAGTAACATCGCTAAGGCCAAAAACTATCAATAACAAAAAAAAGATGAATTTATTGAATTCCTGCAAAATGTCAATCCTGGCTCAGCTACAGTATGAAGAAGTCTCCTGCCCTGAAATTTCATCGTAAAAATAGAAATGGAAATATCCCCCAAAATTCAGGTCAAGTAATGAATGTTCAAGCTGAAAAAATGGGAAAGATACCAAAAAGTTTAACACTCAGATGCGGGTCAGTGGTCGGGACTTTTTTAAGAGGGTCAGGACAGCTAAGATGAAATTTTGTCCAAAAGTCTCTTTTCCCACACCCCGTCCAGCTCGACAACTACAAAATGTAGTGAAAGAAAAGGTCCAGATTAACGAGTTGAAAATAGTTACTAAGATATTCAACGAACAAGATCAGCCCAACTGGAGAGCTTGAAGATCAAAACATCACAGTATATGGGAGAAAAATACAACTGAAGCTAATAAGCTACAGTATGATTCAAGATCAGAGTAATTAATACAAACAAGATATCTGTGAGCCAATGCTCACTAGTGATACCCCCGCTCTGATGTGAATGTTACGAAAATAAATTCGTACATCTGTCATACCATTCATATCCCTAAAAGCATTAATAAACTAAGAAGTGAAAACCCACACAATTCATACAAGGGAAAATAATTAAATTATGATTAATGTTTTTATGATATTAATTCACATTGATATATATTGATATAATTACCGAGGTATCGTCATAACTAACGGGAGTGAATTACCCGAGTTTCCTCGACGATACATTTGGTCTTATTTATAGTTCCATGCATCTCAAACCCTTTCGTTTCATTGAGTTCCTCAATCACAACTCCCTCTATTGCTTTTCGATAATACATATCGTCAAAACGCCGTTATTCACGTGTTTCAGTTCTCCCATCTTGTTTACTGCTTTCCCCATTATGGCGGGTTTGTATAGCATGCGGTATGACGTCATAACGGCCGAGCCCGATGCTTTATAACCGGCCTGCCAGCTGATTTTTAGGCAGACGGTTGAGTCCACATCTGGACAACATCCACACATTGGAAATGACCATGGAAATATCCCGTTGGGTAAATGCTGAATAATTTAGCAGTGGGAGCTGATGAAATAATCTAATTTTATTAATCGATTTATTATATTTAAGTATATAGGCTACAGGGGAAAGATTGTTTAGGAACGGGACTCCCCCACGGTTAAGTGGGATTTAGAGCTATATTTATTAAGGGTTTGACTATTTGTAATATTTGTATTTTAATCCCATCAAGTTGGGAATTAATTTATGTTATATTTACAGTCTTGGGACTATCCTCGTTTAATAAATTGAAATATCTAGATTTTATTTGAATCCTGACTTTGAGTTTTCTTTGGTACCAATATACAGATTTGGGAGACCCACAAGTTGCGTTTCACAACATCCCGGGTTATATACAAAACCCAAGTTCAGTAAAATATAATTTATAAGCGGGACAAGTTTTAAAAACGCAACATTGGTGTCAGAAGTGGGATATTTTTTTATTCCCAATATATCTGATTGGACAAAGAACATAAACTCAAAATAACATTTTTTTTAGTAGTAATTTTTATATTAATTTTTGTGTGAAAATGTCCCGGGAGAATAGTCCATTGGGAGATTCCAGCGAGATAATCTTTAACCCAAGATCAGTTGGGATAAGTGAAGATGCATCTCAAGGGGGGGGGGGGGGGGGTGACTTCAGAAATTCTTGTTCTCCCGATTTATCATCAGCTCCCACAGTATCTGAAAATGTAAATGAATTATTGTTAAAAGCTATTTAAACAATGAATAGGGATGTGGTTTGCATGAAACAAGATTTGGGTGAAGAATTGTCCCACATTAGGGAAACGTCCCGAGGTTTACAAGAGAGAATTGGGATGCTGGAAAACAATGTTAATTTAAATTCCCAGTCAGAGTATGGGAGACATACAGAACATGTAATTCCCAGGCATTTACCATTTGTAGGGGCAGGGGAGAGTTTCCACTATGACAGAGTCCCATTCCCCCCATTTCAAAGGGTCAATAGAAACGAAAATAGTCGTCAAAATATGGTGTTCGATCCAAACCCCACAGTATCTCTAAAACCTCAAACATATGATGGGTCTGAAGATTTTGAAGAATATTTATCCCAATTCAAAATACTGGTTGATTTGCATGGGTGGGATTATTGTACCAAATCCCTTTACCTAGCCAGTAGTCTTACTGGGAGTGCTAGAGCGGTATTGGGAGAGCTAAATGAAACTCAAATCAGGGGCTTTGATTCCCTAGTCAGAGTTCTCAGCATGCGCTATGGGTCAGTGGAAAGATCAGAAAAGTTCAGGGCAAAACTGAAAAATAGAGAAATGGGAACCAAAGAATCTCTATCGGAACTATCCCAGTCTATTAAAAAGTTAGTCCGTCAAGCCTATCCTACAGGTGACCCAAACTTGTTGAATATTTTGGCACTTGATCATTTTATAGATGCCCTCCCAGATCCTAACATGCGGTTACAGCTCAGAGAATCCCGGGTAAGAGATATAGGGGAGGCCGAAATTATGGCCATAAGATTGGAAACGTACAAAATGGCAGATGCCCAGAGGCAAAAACCAATAAACGTTGTTTCTTCCCATGCCCAAAAAGATGAAAATAAAGAAATTACATCTCTCCTGAAAAATATTCAAGTTACCCTTAGTCAAACAAACCAGAACTCCCAAAATTTTGGTAGACTTCCACAAATGCAGAGAAATCCCAGTTTCAGAAATTGTGACAATGGGAGAAGTTATCAAAATAGGTATAATGGGGGAAATAATCAGTTCAGAAACCATAATATGGGTATCCCTCAGCGGAAAAACCATAGGTTTAATGACAGCTATCACTCTTAAAATAGAGACCAGTCAAACGGTCAAACGTCGAGTTTAAGGGGCGAAAGTCGGCGTCCTATGGCAACAAGCCTCGGAAACAGTGTCAATAAAGAAAACTAAAGGGGAAGATCCGGTATCAAGAGATAAGAAAACAGAGTGTACAAATGAAAATTAAAGTATTGAGAAGAGTAAAAATAATCCCATCTCTACACTTCCTAAGTCAGTTCCCAAGAGCATAATAGTGGGAGATGTAAAACAAGGCAATGAAGGAATTTTTATGACAGGGAAGATTGGGAATGCTAATACAACAATTTTAGTGGATACCGGATCAAGTGTGACAATTATTAACCCCAAATTATGAAGAGAAGTAGATTTAGAAAATAGATCAGATTCAGTTATAACTGAAAGTAGCCTTAGATTGAAATCAGCTAAGGGAGATGACATCCCAGTGGTGGGAGAATGTACACTCAGTATTTTTCCTGGAAATATGGAATATTTCCACAATGTTGTCATAGCGGAAATTGAAAATAGTTGTATATTAGGAGTTGACTTTATGTCAAAGTTTGCTTGTGGTATTTGCATGAAGCAAAGATTATTTAGGATACAGGGAGTAGAGATCCCTTATTTTAGTGACCAATCAGAGATTACGGAATGTAGCAGAATTGTTTTATCAGAGGACTTAGTTGTTCCTCCCAATTGTGAATTTGTAGCACCCGCTAGAGTAGAGAGCCCTAATTTTTTTAGAGGGCCAGCTATTGTTGAACCAGTAGAGAAATTTATGGAGAAAAAAAATGTACTTGTGGCAAAGTCATTAGTTAAGGTGTCAGGGGAGAATGTCCCATTACGATTTTTGAATTTTAGTTGTGAGAGTTTAAAACTCTACAAAGGGAGTGTGGTAGCTACAATTGAAAGAGTTGAAGACGTAGATGTAGAAAATGCTGATACAGAAGTAGTTAGGTCAGTGTGTTACAGAGATGAGGGAGATCCCTCGGCTTTACCAGATTATTTAGAACAGATTATTGACAAGGTTCATGAGAGCATCAGTGTTGAACAGAAGCACAAATTAGCAAACTTTTTGAAAGAAAACCAATCAAGTTTTTCATGTTCATCATCAGACATGGGAAAGACAGACTTAGTTAAACATTCCATCAATACGGGTAATGCAAGACCCATTAAACAACCCCCTAGGGGTATTCCCTTAGCCAAGATGGCCGAAGTGAGAAGGGAGATAGATGATATGTTAGAAAGGGAAGTTATTGAGACATCAGACAGTCCATGGAGTTCTCCCATAGTCCTTGTTAAGAAAAAGGACGGGACAATCCGGTTCTGTATAGACTATAGAAAAAAAAATGATGTCACTGTTAAGAATAGCTATCCTATACTTAGAATTGATACTACGTTAGATGCGTTGTCTGGAGCAAAATGGTTCTCCACTATAGATTTAAAGAGTGGGTATTGGCAGGTGGAGATGAAACCTGAAGATAAGCCCAAAACTGTTTTTTCAATCCCGGGGGGTGGTCATTGGCAATTTTTGAAAATGCCATTCGGCTTGTGTAATGCTGGAGCCACTTTTGAAAGATTAATGAAGAGAATTTTGTCTAACCTCTCCTGGAAGGTCTGTTTGGTGTATTTAGATGACATTATTATATTGTCCAAAACTTTTGATGAACATTTAGAGAATCTGACACAAGTTTTTGAGAGGTTGAAGGGTGCAAATTTAAAAATGAACCCCAAGAAATGTATTCTTTTACAAAAAGAAGTATCCTTTTTAGGGCATATTGTTAGTGAAGAAGGGATAGGTACTGACCCTTCAAAGATAGATGCAATTAAGCACTGGCCTATTCCTAGGAGTGTTAAGGAAGTTCGAAGTTTCTTAGGCCTATGCTCGTACAACCGGACGTTTATCTATAAGTTTCAGACATAGCTAGGCCACTGCATAAGCTTACTGAGAAAAACAAAAGGTTCGAATGGAACGAAGATTGCAACAGTGCATTTGACAAACTAAGGAGAGCTTTGATAAGTACTCCCATTCTGTCATATCCCAATGAGGACGGGTTATTTATCTTAGATACCGATGCCTCAAACATGGGACTGGGAGCGGTTCTCTCTCAAGAGCAAGATGGGGTTGAAAAGGTCATCAGTTATTATAGCAAAACTTTTAGCTCAGCTGAACGGCGATATTACGTCACGAGACGGGAATTGCTGGCCATAGTTAGCTCCATTAAACACTATCACCATTACCTATATGGGAGAACCTTTAGGGTGAGAACAGATCATGGATCTCTAACATGGCTGCTAAATTTCAAAAATCCCGAGGGACAAATAGCTCGCTGGTTCGAATTCTTATCATCCTACGATTTTAAGATTGAGCACCGGGTAGGTCGTCTGCACAATAACGCAGACGCACTATCCCGCAGACCCTGTTTTTGCGAAGACCAAGATTGCAAACATTGTAGCAAGGCAGAGGACAAATTTGAGCCCACTGAGTCAATCAATGGTCAAATAAAACTTAATCACTGAGTTATCGAAAACCTGCGCTGTTCAAACAAGGTCCGAGATGGGAAATACCCAAGATATGGGAAACCCCAGTGAACCTTTAGCAGAAACACAAAATCCAGATATAAAGTATTCAGAGATTGAGAACAAAATAAAATCCTTGCAAACTAATGACCCTGACCTAAATGAAATTATTAAATGGGTAGTTAATAAACAAAAGCCGCAGTGGGAAGATATATCACATACTAGCGAAACGCTGAAATACTATTGGGTTAGGTTTGATTCACTCTCCCACAGTGATGGCGTGCTTTATCACAAATGGAAAGGTATTGTACCGAAATATCAATCTGTACTCCTTAAATCCCTTGCTTGGGAAGTTTTAGTAAATATCCACTGTAGTATAACTGGAGGCCATCTGGGTGTGAACAAAACTCTGTCCAAAGTCCGTGATAAATATTTTTGGCATAAAATGTCTCAAGATGTCAAAAACTTTTGTAACGCCTGTGATAAATATGGGGCCAGAAAATCTCCCAATAAGGCACCAAAAGCCCTATTACAGAAATATGTTGTGGGCGTCCCTATGGAAAGATGGGCCATTGATATACTGGGACCCTTACCCCTAACTCCCAAAAAGAATATGTATTTAATGGTTGTGGGAGACTATTTCACTAAATGGATCGATGCAATCCCTGTGAAAAATAAAAAGTCAGTTACCGTTGCACATAAATTTATCACCCATATAGTTGCCATATTTGGGGTCCCTATGCAAATTCACTCTGACCAAGGGCAAACATTTGAGTCCGAGGTGTTCAAAGAAATATGTCAGATTTTAGGTATAGATAAGACCCGAACTACACCCTATAGACCACAATCGGATGGCATGATAGAGAGAGCAAACAGGACAATTGAAAACATGCTTGCCACCTTTGTTAGTTAAAATCAGAAAGATTGGGATGATTTAATACCTTTGCTTATGCTGGCTTATAGATCAGCTACCCATGAGGCAACAGGTGTGAGCCCCAATGAGATGGTGTTTGGGCGCTCTGCAACTCTCCCTGTAGATCTGGTTCTGGGTCTTCCTGATCCTGAAAAATATGAGCAGATATTGAGCTCTGAATATGCAAAGAATTTATCAAATAAACTAGATAAAATTCACGAGTTTGCTCGGGGTAAACTAAAGATTTCTTTTAACAATATGGCAAGGGATTACAATGCTAAAATACAACAAAATTCATACAAACCCGGGGATGCTGTATGGGTCTTTTTCCCAAATCAAAATATGGGACTTAAAAAGAAACTATCATTGAAATGGCACGGGCCCTACATAGTATTGGAGAAAGTAAATGATGTTCTGTATAGAGTGGGGAAACATGGAAAACATAAGGGGGATATAATCCACCACAATAGACTTAAACCATATCAGGGATCTGACAAACCCAAATGGTTCATGCAATCCAAATCCCAGTAAAACATTTCAACATTTACAAATATCAGTTTAAATCAAATGGTTCTTAACTTAAAATTTTATCCATTAGGTTCAGCGTTACCAATGCCTGCTATGCACAGAGCAGAGAGCCTTTACACAGATGATGCATTGCGAGAGACATATAACCTCAGTACATTCCGGATTCGGCTTTAGATGCACAGAATGTTTTGAAATCTTCAGTAGGAGGGATCAAAAGCACTCCTGTAAAGATCATAGAGTGACTGTAGTAAAAAGGGCAACGGGTACTTACACGGAGGAAGAAAAGAAAGAGTTTGTAAGATTCCAGAAATCCCGGGTGCAGCATGTCAAACCGTTTATGCAAGAAATAAAAACAGATATGTACCCAAAGACCAACAGCAAGAAGAGGACTATATGCGTGGAACCACCCTCCACTTTGTATAAAAAGAAGAAAAGAGTCTCCCTGATGAATAAACCCTGAAGTACTGGAGATGCTGACAACGCCGAGGCCCCCACACAGGCCACAGAAACGGTTGGCTCACCACCAGAAGTCATACGACAACTAAAGGAAGCTGCCGTCATTGTGACTCCTGCCGCAGATCCTCTTCCAAAACCTGCACAGGAAGTCCCGCCACCCAATCCGCCTAAAGAGCCAATACTCACCATCACTTCCGCCAGGAGACGACATATGTCATCCATTATTTCAAAGAGCTAATCGCGGCTGTTCCAAGACCCTCCCCGACACATTTTCACTGCTTGTTCGTCTAAATACAAAAAACAAATTAATATGTTAATTATTGAATTTATTAATCAAAATTAATAATAAAAAAAATTTCATAAATAATTTAATTGTTTATTTCATTCATCGAAAAATATATCGTCTGCATTCGATGCCGATCGATAGTCTGCGATCGATGTACATGAAAACAAACATGCCGATGTACAAACAAGTTGACCTGCCTATTGGAGAACGTTTTTATTATAAATCAGAACGGGTACAGATTATAGATTATCATCAGCCTGATCGTACGTTTGCTCGGCAATATGTTATTGCTTCTTTGGTAACCGGTGAAATTCGCCGAGTATTTCGGAATGAGTTGTTACAGAGGCCCATCTACCCCCCCCCCCCCTCCAGCCCAACCCCAGACAATGCTGAGCAGCAGCTTCAGTTGTTACTATCTGAGGAAATGGATGATATTCCCACTGAATCCACTCAAACAGAAAGGTTTGCTACCAGCAGTGAGGAGAATTTGCGGGAGTTAGAAAATGCCCGCATGGAGGCGACAACTGTTAAACAGACAACATGGGCTGTAAAGCTCTTCAAAGGTACCACATCCAATTTTACAGTACACAATACATATCAAACACATCCAATTATACTGTAGGCTATATTAAACAAATTACTACATGTCTTAAAACCCATTCCTCATTCGAAGATATAAATAACACAAAACTTTTTTCCCACTCATCACCCACCCTCCCCAGCAGTAAAACTATTGTAACCCACTTCTTATTAACATGTGACACTGTCTGAAGATTTTATTGTACACAACACAAATAACCTTCTCCCCCCTGAAAATGAACAATTTGTGAACTATTAAATTCAAGTCAAGTTTGACTAATTTAAAAAAAACTACAATAAATAATTGATTATAAAAATGTATGTTTTTTTTATAATAATTTCATATTACTTTCATAACGATTTCTTTTTCATACATTTAGACTTTGGCTTTCCCAGAAAAAAAAAATCAATGAATTTTGAGGAGCTTTCTTCTGATGATCTGGCAAAGGAACTACGTTGTTTCTATGCTGAGGCACGGACGAAAAACGGAAACCAATATTCGAAATCTGCTTTGGTGTCCATTAGAGCCGGTATCAATCGACATCTTACAAGCCCCCCTTATTCCCGCACCATCAACATAATGAAAGATAAGGAATCCATGTCTTCAAATCATGTTTTAATAGGAATAGTAAAATCCCTTAAGCGGGAAGGGGCTGACAAAACAAAACACTATCCACCAATCTCTAATGGAGATTTGGAGAAAATGTACTCCTCGGGGGTTTTGTCCATCACCAATCCCACTTCACTCGTAAGGAAGGTCTGGTTTGAGATCACGCTTCATTTTTGTAGAAGAGGAAGGGAAGGTCTGCGTGAATTAACGTCCAAGTCATTTCTCCTTCACAAAGACGATACTGGCAGAGAGTACTTCACAATGTCATACAACGAGGCGGACAAAACACATCATGGGGTTGACTCTCGAGAATCTGTTAAAGACACAAGACTCTACGCATTGCCTGAATCCGATTTATGTCCAGTAAAATCATTAAAACTATACTTGTCAAAGCGTAATCCAAAAAACAATGCATTCTTCCAGCGTCCATTGACAAGTTTTGAGCCAGCCTATGATGTGTGGTATGTGAATGCTCCCATGGGATATCATACACTTCGAAATATGATGTCGAACATTTCCAAAGCTGCTGGATTGTCTTTAACTTACACAAATCACTGTGTTCGAGCCACCACAGCTACTGTGCTAGCCCATTCTGGGGTAAGCTCTCTTGGGATCATGTCGGTAACAGGCCACCGGAATAAGAAAAGCATCCAAAGTTACGTAAATGCACCCTCTGTTTCTCAGCGCCGCCAATATAGCGAAACACTACAGCGAGTTGCGACTGGTGTGGTAAGTCAATGCAATTTGACGTCTCCAGCCCCTCCATCATCAGCATCCACCTCATCGGTAGCTGTAAGGGAAGTTTCCGAGAGTACTATGCTTGGTGGTGGTTCTCTTTTCTGCGGCTCACCAGTCCATGTGGCTGGGGAGGGCCAAATACACATTAATGTGTACACTGTTCCGGGGGGGGGGGGGGGGGGGGTGAAGAATGAAGAGAACTTGTTATAGTGTTATAAATTGTTATTTGTTAACATTTCAAGAAATATATTTACAACATTGACTGAAAAGTAAATGTGTAAAGTATTATTAATCTGTTTAAATGAAATTATTAATTTGGGAGTTTACAAAAGTATTAAAAAGTCGTTTTACTTCGTTTAAATCAGTGTTGTCATTATTATTGTACTATCCAAAACTATGGACAGTGTATATACCATGTGGCATGGCATGCACATGTGTAAATATATACATTAACATAGAGCTTAAAATGTGTGCAGTAAAAAGAATGTCCAACATTAGACTTAATTCGTAGTGTGTGCACCCCATAATCACAGATTTTTTGTGCTAGAACACAAACCAAAAGAATGACAATATGAAAGATTCATAGTGTAACTGTCGGGTAATTGTCAACAACGATCAAGCACATGGGGTTTGGGTAAAGTAAAAAATAACCGTAAATTATGTACCTTTTTCACTAGGTGTTCTGGAAATTACACGGGAGTCGACACGTTCCACTAGCATGCACGAAAATCCTTTACATCAACTACACAGGAATAGGTTGGGTCCAATCTTCTTACTTGAACGATATGTTTCCGATACGCATTCCATCGCAGCCATTACTAACAAATCCTTTGGGGTTACGCGGAACAGCCGTCTCAGCCAATCAGATTAATCTCGCTTGAAAATATGACCTACTTCCTCTCTCTACAGATAAACCGATCAGCTGATAGTCGGAGCTGTTATTTAGTAGAATAGAAATAAAGTTCTTGTTATCGTGCATGTTGCAGAATAACCTCCTCGGTCTCGAAATGTTGTTTAGAAATATAAAAGCCTCGGCTTCACCTCGGCTTTTATATTTCTAAACAACATTTCTCGACCTCGGAGGTTATTCTGCAACATTCACGAAAACTCGTACTTTATTTCTTAAGTATTCACTTAATAAAACATGATGCGTTGCTTCTTATTTCTTGGAAAAGACCATGGAATATGCGCATCCCATATTCACCCCCCCCCCCCCCTGTTAAGCTGAAATTACTGGTTATGATTCTCTAATGGAAGCTAAAAACAATATGATTGAGAGATGCACTCCGAAGGAAAAGCATTGGAATCAGACGTGCTGATGCAATTTTTATAGATGAGAGAAGGTTATGAAAAAAAATAAGATATATAGTTCTTTCATTTATTGTGTTTGGTACATTGAAGTGCCTTTTCTTTCAAAATCGTCTTCGTTTTGAAGGAAAAGCCAGGGGACTAATCGTGAACCTAAATAATCACATTTCTTACCTCTGTGGGAGCATCCCATATTCTGTCCTTTCTCTTCCGTGGCCAAACAAACATTGAACTGTTGAGAAACATTAGCATCAAACGGTTCTGTTTGTGTGGAGTTTAGTTTCCAACGTAGGTCCAGCAGTCTTGTTTCTGAGTCTTATTCTGTAAGGAGAAGAGCAGAAAAATAAAGTTGATGGCAATTGTACATAGAGGAGGTAGTACATGTAAATGGTCGTGAGGTAGAAAAGAGAAAGATTGTCGTGAGGTGGTAGAACATGGGAAGACGAGAGTTGTTTTTATATGACCCTTTTTTCGAATCATGAAAAATCTTTTTTAAAAAATCATTTATACTTATATTTCATAGACCAAGCTAATCTAATTCTAAATAAAACTACACGTACAAAATTTATTAATGACGCGTTAAGCTGCATTAACTTATTAAATTCCCCTTATGAAAGTGGTATTGATTACCAGATTTGGTTTTCACTAGCAGTAGTATCTCGCATCCTGTTGTAACATTAGGTTCTTTGCCTATTAAATTGTTCATATCCTTATATTATTTTTATTACTTATAAACTTGTAATTTTAAAGATAGAGGAAAATGTGTGCCAACGTTTAAACCCAACATCTGAGAAAAAAGACCCAAACAATATACCACACTAACTTGACTAAAGAAATAGAGCAGTAGAGAGTAGAATTCAGAGATACTGAGTATCTAAGTTCACCCATGACTATGTCGACGCCACATGATATTTTTTAAAAGATTTAGATCATGAACTTGTAAACTTTTTGGCAATTTGCAAAATTCATAAGTTCATTGAAAAATGTTCAAAAACAAATTCCATTAAAGCTATGAAATTAGACCATGTTTTTATCATACCGGATGACCCTAAAAAATTTAATACAGACTCAGGGACCAACCTAGACCCAAATTTCAGGGAGACTTCACTTATCCCTCGGGGAAATTTGGGAGAAGTTTCAGATCTTAGGGAGACTTCTCAAAACGCGTGTTGCGTCAACCTTCACAAATCTTTTTGTTAACCAATATCAATTTACTCTTATTCAATTATTAAACTAAACAATGAAACTATAATTTAAAAGTAATTGCAATTGTTTAATACTGTTTTTATATACATATATATGTATATACATTTGATCAAGAATACAATTTAATGCATGAAAATTCTCGTGGAGATTATTTACTTCTATGTACAGTTACTCATATTAATCACACTTAATATCCACAATGCAAATAACTTTCGCTTCTTTTCTTCCTTCCATATTTTCAGAGCCTCTGGAAAGTCAAAGTGTGCCATGAAAAAAGACCATCTTCAGAAATTCTCATTAAATCATTTAATGAAATGTTGTTCAAGTTGGTCCTCAGTCTAGATTTAATTCTGTTTTGGGTTGAGAACCCTCTTTCACATGTTGCACTGCTGACTGGTATCACAGTACAACAGTGAATCAGTCTCACAATATTGGGCATGATATCTTCATACTCAGATCCAAGGTGAAAGCACATATCACTGAGGGAAGAAGTTTGATATGATCCAACTACAAGACGTTTATACTGTTTGTATTCCATTGGGGTTTCCTCTGGATTGATTCCATGGATAGCAAAGTGGTTGGCAAGAACAGCAATTTCCTCACTTCCGTACTTTGCTAGCTCTCCTTTCTTGTGGGCAGCTGTAATATGAATAGGCTGTAGCACTTGCATTTTTTCAGTGAAACCATTCTCTTGAAATCTGTTTTCTAAATTCGCAACAATATTATCCAAGTACTTGGGCATGAGACTTCTGAGGACGTTTTGTTGCTGTTGATAATACCTAATTTGAACCCCATTGTCTTCTTCAAAGTTACACTCTTCATGCTCTTTTTCAAAACCACTGAATCCATCCATGTTAACTTCTATGGCTCCCTGGACAGCTGATTTTCTACTTTCAGTGTCAGGTCTCCTGTACAAAACACTGTCCCCATCTTCAATTATGAACTCATCTAGTTTATCAACATACATTCCCTCTGCCTCTTTTAACTATGGGTGTTACTTTACTTAGATCCAAGTCCTTTGTCTGAAAAATTCGACTAAGTTTTCCAAGAAATGGGAGGATGTCCATAAGTATATGTGTGATTGCAATGAAGCTGTACTGCGATACTTCTGCATATATTCCTCTGGCAGCGGGGTTCACTGTTCCCTCATGTTCTAATGCCACAAGAAGTGCTGGGTAAGTCCTGTACAGAATTTCCACAGATTTCTGAAGACTAAACCACCGGACTGAGTGGAACTAGGCAAATTTTAACATAGGGAGGTTCAGTAGCATTTGAATCTCCCTCAGTTTATTTGATTTGAGAGCAGAGCCACTAAAATAGAAAATATATTTGACACTGTGTCAGAATACTTCTTTAGCTCTGGAATTGATTTTGATGCTTGTGAAGCAGCCAGGGCACATCTATGAGCGGCACAATGTGTTCCTATCAATGTGCTCCCGAAGCCTCACAACAACTCCACTCTTTTTCCCTGTCATAACATTCGCACCGTCAGTTCCAATGCCAACAAGTCCTGCAACACTTCAGCCTTTCATCCGCAGCTCTGTCAAAACATGATTTGTTATAGTTTCTGCATCAGCTTTTGCTGTTAAAATTTTAATGTTGCTAAGGAGGCTGGTCTGTAGTTTTCTCTCATGTAGATATTGGATGTACACCAACAGCCGTTTACGGTTTCCTCTGTCTGTGCTTTCATCAAGAATTAGAGAAAATACTCCTGCATTCAAAACTTTTTCAATGACATTGATTGAAACAACCTTAGCACACACACTTTGGAATTCACTAACACTTTTTGGACATGTATAGGAATTTCCATCACTCAATGTTTGGCACCCCAATTCACTCAACAGGCTAAAAATGTGAGGGAATTCTTCGTTTGGAAGTTCTCTCTTTGCAAGGTAGTAGGCACACTTCAGGTACTGAGTGATGATCTCTTCATCTCTGTCCATTTTGTTAGCCAACAATTTTTGGAGAGGTTGCTGTGTGGATAATTTTGACTTGGTGACAGCTGTCAAATGATGTTGGGCTTAAAAGAATGATTGAAAGTTTAATTAGGACGTGCATAAGATAAGGAAAATTACTTCCTATACATTTTAATTTAAGTAAATGAATTGATATCGTAATATTAACAATGTTATAGAAATTTAAAACTTAAATTGATTTAACTTAAGTATTCTTTGATATATTTTAAATGTACTTACAAGATGCATGTCGCACACGATTTGTAGTTTTTGCCGGTTTTTCATGACCTCGAGAATATGCGTTGTCCATGTTTGAAGATCGACACAATGTACTGTGCCATTTATTTTCTGAATCCTTTTGGTACCAATCAAAGGGATTTCGGGAAATTTCCTTTGAAAATTTCTTTCTAGGAGAATCATTTGTGTTGTTGTTTGGTAACTTACGTTTACTACCAGGCTTCGGTGAGCCTCCGGTTAACCATGCATGAAGCGACATTTCTTTAATTTTGTGTTCTATTACATCTGATTCTTTGACTTAAATTCAGTTAACCATATCTATAAAAACATCATATGCCAAATAAATTTATTGTCTTTAAGTATTTCGGAAATATTTTATCCTCATTTAGTTCTCTCATTTACTACATCCGGGATCGGAATGTGCTTGTTTTGTTTACATTAGATATTGAGATGGCGGTTCCTTTTGAATCTGAAAAATCGAAGCGGGGTTTGGTAGGAATTAAGTGTGTTTTAGTGATGAAAGGGATTTTGGAATTATTTTTTAAATACTTGCCATACATGGGTAAAGTAGTTCCTCATATATTTACAAAGTTTACATTGCAAACTAGTTGTGTCAGAAATCTTGACTCTAATTTTAAAAGTCTTGTCGGTTCCTTTTTACTTTCAATTTAGCATTTTTCAAGACTCTCTCAGTACGCTGTCGGACTTGCAACTATAGGCATTAAGGCTTTATATTGAATCATTAGGCATATTGCATATTTCTATTTAAGAATTTTCGTTATAAATTGAATGAGATTTTTCAGGTTATAATTCTATTCTGTTTCAAGCTGATATTTTTAGCTGTTAATTTATTTATTATTTTACTCATTTTAGCCAGTATATAGTCTTATTTTTAGATTATCTATAATGGTTGGATAGGGAGGCATTCAAAGTGAATTTGAAGCGTGAATCACTGATTGTGGTGACAAAAAAATACACAGATAATTTATGCATTGCCCCAACACATGTTCTCATTTAAAAAAATTAAAGTTTTGACGTAATCACACAAATTTCATACATAAAAGGTATGTTATTTTCATTCCTAGGGGAGACAATTTGAAGTCATGAATATTAATGAGAACAGTGTCACGTGGCATTTAGCTCATTAATAAAGTGTACGTGGTTTCTCCATATGCTTTCCATGTATACTTTAAGGAATTGGTCAACAGCAACTATACAAAAACATTAAATATAAGAAAATGCTATTTAATAAAGGTTTACAAAGTTAAAGACACATGGTGTAGCACATTGAGAGTAGGGATGCCGGGGATAATGATGAATAAGGTGTGAATTTTTAATGCTCGTATATATTTCGACCAGAACTTGGAAGATAGGGGAGGAGAATGATAAACTTCTAAAGAGGGTTCTCTTTATATTCTATAGAAAATTAGTTAGGGAACACATTTTTACTTAAAAGATAAATTTTCATAGTGTGAACTTTTGTGGGAACGAGGCTCATATAATTTTAAAAAACTGTCAGTCGTACGAGTCAATACTTAAGTAACACTTGTTTAAGGTATCCGATATATAATAGCCCCAGATTCAATGAATCTGGGTGCATATCATATGTGTATGGGGTTAATACTCCATATACTTCGACATAATTGTCATGTTTAAGTATCAATATGTAAGAGTGGAATGTGTCCTAATCAATGATCCTTTCCTTTTCTTGAAGAGTTGTTCCCCTTTGCTTTAATTCTATAAAAATTAATTTTTAAAAAATTTTTGCGGTATAAAATTTATTGTTAATAGTTTTTGTATTTCAAAGAACAAAATGCACTTTCCACCAAGGCACTTACTGATATTCTTAGTATTTATTTTTTCATTTTAAAAAATGTGCTTGTCCCCATATACGATAATGCAATCTTCATTTATTAATAACTGCTTAGTTAATAAAATAAAAACATTTTGAAAATTTCTCTTGGTATATCTTATTCTACTCTAAAATGCTTTAAATTAATATCAACGTATTATATACATGATGGATATTCAAGGTTGGAAAAAATAGGTCCTAATATGGATCGGATACCTTAATTTGTTTTGCGGTAAATTATGCAAGAATTACAAAGAGTTAAAAAAGTGAGTGGAACAAAAGGGTTAAAGAAGTATCAAATAAGGTTCTCTTTGGTGAACTTAAGACAGTAACACCCTATTAGGAGGATAATGAGCATGGAAATAGTCTCTCTGCTTGTCGGAGATTTAGGGAGACAGCCGAGCGTCTGGTTGAACAGGACTATATTGAACTCTGGCGTATGAATACATACGACTACAAAACATATCTAAAATTGTTCGTACTATTTAAAGTCTGACTATTTTCAAGGTATTCATAAATACGTTTCTTTGAAACACAACGCTTCAGCATTCATTTCAGCGAATTTATCAATTAATTTCAAGAGCTAAGTCTTGTCAGTGAAGATAATTCGTGCTTAGATCCAAACACTTTCACTTCCGGTTTCCCAGAGTATTTGCAAAGAAGAGTTGATTAAAATCAACTCTTAAAAGTGTTCACAACGTCATTGACGCTCTGTTCTTTTCTCAGACAAATCACGATTTTGTGTTGGCTTCCATGATGGCAGAAGACTGTTTGGAGATCAAATGGGGAGAGATAGGCCAATTATTGCATTTCTAAGCATGACCAATTCGGAGGAGACCCGGTGATGGTTTGGGCATTAGTGTTTAGTTGTTACTTTATAACAATCCGAATTTGAGAACTCAAACCCTGAGTTAACAAGGCCCTTCACTAAGTTTCCATTTACTGTTTTTGACACAGCCATTTATGGTCGTTGTGCCGATTGCAAATATTTTGCATAATTCTCTTTACGTTTCCTGATTTGCCATCACAGAAACACAAAACGTTTTTTCTCGGGAAGGATAGGCTCTGCACCACCGGTTCATACATAATCATTTATGAGAATGTTTAATCGAGTTCAGGTTTGGGCTCACTTTGAAATGTCTAAAAAATTGCTTGCTGTCAAACTGTGACACAATATTTTCTGAAAAGTCTCCAAGTCTTGGAATAAAATAACGCGGCTCTAGGTTTAAGAGAATTGTGGTGATCCAGGTCTGCTCGATCGCAAGGAAAATAAAAATGTCCGTTTCATCCTCAATTGATAATAACTTTCCTCTTTAGGACTGGAGAGTCTGAATAGTCAAGTAAAGATGTTCCCGTTTAAATATGCGTGCACATCAAGAGTTTCTTATCCCGGGTTAAACGCTCATTGTGGTTTAATAACACGTTGTATTTTGGCATGGCGGGGGACGCCCACAAAATGAAATGAAGTGATGTTGTTCTGAAAAGAGAAGAAAATTTCCAGCCAGACTATAATAGAGTATAATTAAAGGACCACAAAACATGAATCGATGTTGATGTCACCGATAGACGAGCATGAAAAATGTCCAGCGTCAACATAAATGTTAACAGTTTTAGAGAGTTAGATGCTTATTCAAAGCACGATGACCCATTTTATAGTTCGATCGTTACAAATTAAAAGAACAATCAGGATATATTAGTAGCCCAAAAGGTGTCAGCCAATTAAACTATATCAAGTAATATGTCAAAAATTGCTGGCTTACCGGATGATAAGAGGATAACAAACACAAGTGTCCGAAAAACGATGATACAAAGGATGACCTACTCAAATGTCCCAGACCAATTTCAGGTGTATGTAACAGGTCACAAAATAATCAATTGCTGACAATTGCCGAACAATAAACGACGTACAGAAATACCCAATCAGCTGCATTCTTTTGAAACTTTCATGCAAGTGTTCTTCATTACCTCCAATTACCAATATACCCCTCGGTTCCACATATCATCAGCAGCCACGTCCCCGTCTACAGTAGTACATGTTCAACCATCCTTTGAAAACGCCGCCATTGAAACTCAAAATAATTAGATCGCACAGTGTTTCTCTTCAGCAAATGCTTACATGTACCATTCAGATCTGAACATATCTATGGAATGTAACTGTTAACATCACTAACGAAAGAGAATCTTTGTTTGTAAGGGGAAGTAATAATAAGGCCTACAGGAACAGTTTTGTCGTACCGACAGTAATATTTGGTGATGGTGGTGTGACTAGAACAAGGGCTCTGGATTTTTAACTCATCTCAAGGGTAACATTAACAAAGGTGAATATTTAGACATCCTCATGATCAGTAACTGCGATACCTTCAGCTTCTTATATATGGCGACAACTTTGTTTCCCAAAATGATTGCGCCCCATGTCATAGGGCAAATGCAGTGAAACAATGGAAATCAGACCAAAATATGCGTTATCTTGAATAGCCATCACAAAGTCCATAGCCCATAGCGCATTATCGGAGAGATCTTCAGTAAAGTATGTAAGATGTCATAATCATGTTTGGTGAAAAGAATAAAGTCGAATCCCATGCTCAACCGAATGCAGATATACGCGCCAGAAGTGAAAACACGAAGTATTTGAACTTAGAACTTTAAAAGTGAAATGAACACACGGCGGGTGCACCGGTCGGCAGGGGATATCTTCACCTCCTACATGTAGCTACCTGATTCCATCTCTGTCTTTTAAGAGGTCCGTGTTCCTCTGCTTTGAATTTGTTTTTTGCTTATTAAATAATGGATATTTGAGATGGTTGTCGGTTTGTGGTGGTCATTTTTATTGCCCTCTTAATACATTTGTACTAATAAAGTTGTGATATTCTTATTTTATCATTTTCTTTTTTTGGTCATTGTCTTCTTATTTGTTATATATTTGATGTACAGATATTTGAAAGCACTATATATGGTTTGAGTCTTAAATGGCCCTCTTAAATGAACATTCTTTGTTTAATTTGAACAAATATACATTTGAAGTTTTTTCATAATTTTCATTTTGAATTTATTGCCCACAATTTAAAAATATGATATCATAAAGTTTACCTTTTCCCACCATTTTCGAATTTTTAGCATAAAACGGTTTGTTTTGAAGCCGTTTTTACTTAAGAAAACATTGAGCGACTGCCTGAACAAACAAAATATTTTCACCTAAGATGTATCTCTCAAGTACTTATACGTGACAAAAAGTTCGTTCTTGCTCAAAGAATCGCCCCTTATTTCCGATTCGATAAAAGATAAGAAAAATGTCTATTTTTGACTGATTTTGATTGAATTATAAAAATAGCGTCACTTTTGACGTCATATACAGCCAGTGAGTGCATATAAATCAAATAAATAGGTGAAAAACATATTTTATGTCAACTCTTTTACACATGTAAAACAACACTACAAATTAATGTACCTGAATCTGACTAATATCATATATAGTTCTTTGCTTCCAATTTGTGCATGGTTTAATGAAGAAAATAGAAAACAACAATTTTTCAAGGGTGGATAGGTAGGTGGTTGATAAAGGATATCTAATTACTATCAATATAACTTTGGAAAATGATCGTTCATTTAGAAGAATCCCTTGTCGGATACCATGTTAAATAAATAATTCTTTTTAATTCAATATCTCAACTAGAATATACCAAAAATAAGTGGGGATGAGTTGAGACACATTTCTCGAAAGTTCAAATATTTATGAAAAGTTTCCAAAACGTCAGCTCAATAATTTCTATATGCAAACTTAGAGCAGCATGCCACCTTTCGACTGAGAAAAACATATTAAGATCAATTCTATGTAAGAATCAATGATTTATAAAAGAGTCTGGCCACGCATAGTCACCAATTTTCCTTATATTTCATACATGGACACACCTAGGTGTAAAACGCAAAAAACCACTAAAAGTTGGTTGCTGGGGGTAACCGTTGCCATGGTAATCGAGGCTAAAGATGGGAAAATAGCCAAACTTACCTACTTTGAAGCCATATTAGAAGGTTTTGTCCACTAATGTAAACTATCAAAGACATAAAACAGCCTTTGTCCTATTTTCAATTATTTAATTGTATAAGAAAATTGATGGAGAAACCAATACTTTTAAAATGTTACCATGGAAACCGTTACAAATTTTTGAAATCAATTGTCTGCGGTTTTTTAATAAGCCCAAATGGGAAACTTTTAAATTTTTACATCCATATCAATGTCAATGCAATATATATTTTATCATAAAAATTGACATCCGTTGCTATGGTAACAAGGCCAAATATGAAGAAAAACTGAGAAATTGAAGATTATTCTGATATGCTTTCATTTCTGATTTTAGAATTTATTTATTCATTAATAGTGAATAATATCCATTTAAAGATAACTAACAAATATTGTAATTTTCCTTATTTTTAAGCTTGTTACCATAGCAACGGTTCTTAATTTTTTATATTTTTTTTAATTGCATAATCATAATAGTGTCTACCAAAAAAAAATTCAAATTAGATGAAGAAAACAGATTTTAAAATTTCTGTTTAGTAACCATGGAAACGCTCTAAAAATGTGCGTTTCTCCATGCACTTTTTTCTTTCTTTTGAAAAATGACAACCTTTTTTAATCATATATTCTACCCTGGAAACCCCAAGTTCTGCACATAACTCACAATATGTTCTCAAATAAGCATTAAAATGCCATTTTTACATCTTTACCCTCGGTTACCATGGCAACGGGACCATAAAGCAACAAACATATGGTGTTAGGCTTTTATACTCACCAAAGTCTATCAAATTGTCAAGTATGAAGAAAATCCGTGACTATGCGTGGCAAAACTTAAACATTAGCTTATACATAAACATTTATTCTGCTGATGCATGAAGTATGAACGATGTGTTGGTGCATCATGAGTGGTCATCGTGGAGTATGATAACATACTTATCGTAACTACTTGTTAATAACATTATATATATCGTTATTTTTTCGCGAGCGGAAATGGCCGAATAGTAACGATTGGGAAACCTCCAAAAATGGCAAAAAGCGGAACTCGCAAAGGTGATGGGGGTATTTTATGAACAGTATGTCTATAAAAATATCCAGTTATACTTTGTCTTGTGTGGCTTTCCCTTTGAATTTCACTTGACGTCTCATTTGCATACAATTGCTTAAAAATCATAAGCTATAGTTGTTTAACGGTGAATCATATTTTTTACCGTGTATTTTTTTTCTTTCACATTTGGAAAACCCTTGTGTATAAATTAAACAGGAAAAGATGTTATATAATATATTAAAATGTGCATGTAACTTATTTTCCAAATTTTCCATGCAATTTCACAGTTTGGATCGGAATTAATTATAATCGTGTTATCACTTTCCCTGCTCCTTGACGTCTGACGTCGTTATGAAACCATTTCAATAAATAATTTATTTTCGAAGCAACATTATATTCTGTCATGGTTGTACAAAGACTATCATTACAATTCTCAGTTTGAAATTTAAATTACTGTTTGTTTTGGGGTTTTGTTTTTTTTTTTTTGTTTTTTTTTTGGGGGGGGGGGGTGCATTACGCAACATTTGAACGTGCTCCGCCACTTCATCTTAGCCGGTTTAAATTTTGACTAATTTTTATGCATGCAGGAAACTATTTAAATTTTTTTCTCATTCAATGTAATTTATACTGCTAATTATTCATTAACTACGCTACACTATTTTGGTGATATGACCTTTGTCAAGGCAAAACAAATTGTTATTTTTTATTGACCCTTGTCTGTCGAATATGATTTAACTAATTAAGATCAAAACGAGCACCTGCAATTAGATAAACTTCGAATGTGATTTAAATAATTAAGATCAAAACGAGCACCTGCAATTAGATAAACTTGAGGCCCATGGGCCACGTCGCTCACCTGAACAACGGTTCCTTGTAATATTCTATTTCATATCATATGCTATTTCTATTCTAAACTTTGAACCTCTTTCTGGGGCCCCAGTATTGGTCTGGGTTTTATGGTTTGCTCAATCAATTAAGAACCTATATGCGAATCATAGCATAGTAATCTCACAAACTGTAGCATTGTAGTTCTCGAGGAAAAGATTTTTAAACAGTTTCACTATATATTTTTATGTTTAACTCTGAACTCCCAGTATTAGTCCGATAGGCACAGCTTAATTTATCTAGAATCTACATAATATAAGGAGATTGCATAATAACCACACAAACTGAAGCATTGTGCTTCTTGAGAAGAAGATTTAAAACATTTTCTCGCTAAATTTCAATGTTATACTCTGAACCCACTCTAGGGTTCCGGTATTACATTGAGGACCACGGCTTTTATTATTTAGAATCTACACTATTTGATAATGCCTACGTAGTAATCAGAAAAATTGAAGCATTGTAATTCTCGAGCAGAATTTTTTTAATGCTTCCCCGTATAGTTCTATGTTAATATTTGAACCCCTATTAGGGCTCCAGTGTCTAGGTGTCACGATTTGAAAAAAAATTAATTTACATAATCCAAGGATCCCGGATGTATGCATAGTTATCTCACAAATTGAAGCATTGTTGTGTTGTTCTCGAGAAGAACATTTTTATATACTTCTATGTTAAATTTTAAACCCCTCTAGGGGTCCAGTTCTAGTTTTGGGGTCAAAGCTTTAACATTTAAGAATCAACACTATTTAAAGATCCTTGCATTGATATCTGACAAATTGTAACACTAATACTTCAGAAGAAGATTTCTTTTACCATTATCCCTATATACTTCTATGTAAATCTTTTTGAACCCTTTCTGGGGCCCTAGTGTTGGTTCGGGGGTCAATGCTTTTTCAACTAAGAATCTTCATTATTTGATGATCCTTACATAGTAATCTCACAAACTGTAACATTGTAGTCCTCGAGAAGATTTTTAAACATGCTTCCTAAATATTTCTTTGTTAAAATTTGAACCCCTCCTTGTGTCCCAGTATCAGTCCTGATGTCCCCATTTTAATAAATTAGAAATTAAATTTTCCAAAGTGCATGCATAGTAATATCTCGAACTGTTGCACCTTGATAAGATTTTTAAACTTTTTCCTGTATATAACTAAGCTAAAATTTAAACCCCGCCTGGCGCCCAAGTTTTGGTCCAAGGATCCCGATTTTCAGATGACTTATAGCTATCTGTTTTCGTCCGTCGTCCTGCGTTAACAATTTTACATTTTTTACTTCTTCTTGAAAACTACAAGGCCAATATTTTGTGTGATAAGAGGAATCTAAATTGTCAAATTCATGGCTCTACCAGCCCGGGGCCAAACAAAACCCCACCAAATTGTCAAAAGTCTTCTCCTTAACTCTCTTACATGTGAGGACAAAAAATGAATGCATCGTTATGATGTCCATGAAGCCCTCTACCATATTCTTGAACTTCATGGCCCCTGGGTCAGAATTCAAATTTGCATTAAAAAGCCACATTTTTAAAAATCTTCCTCTCTTTTCTAAAACATGTGAGGAAAAAAATGAATGCATGGTTATAATGTCCATGAAGCCCCTGGGTCAGCGGTTCAGGCTCTAAGGTGGGGCTAATCTTCTTAGCTATACCCATAAATATTTGAGAAAAATTAAATGTATGGCTAGCTGTCCATGAAGTTCTCTACGTAAATTGTGAAAGTTATGACTCCTAGATCAGGGGTTTAGGCTCTAGGGCAGGGCCAATATCGCCATACAGTGAAAATGTATTTAATCTTAGACAATCTTTTTTCTCCTAGCTGCAGGCTGTAGGGGGCGTGGCAATATGGCTATATAGTAAAAATGTTAATAATGTTTAAAATTCTTCTGTTATCCAGGATGTCCTCCACTAAAATTGTAAATTTCATGTCCCCTGGAATATGGGTTTTGATCCTAGGGTGAAGCCAAAATGATTGTATATTGTAAATGCATATAATGTTTAAATTTATCTTCGCTACTCATACACACCTGTAAGGAAAACTGAATTCATAATTTTGTAGGCCATGAAGCCCTCTACCAAAATTATAAATTCATGTCCCCAGAGGCCCTGTAGGGGTTTTGACTCTAGGGCTGGGCCAAAATCATCTTAGTGTTAATGCATTTTATGTTTTTAAAAATTGTCTTCTTTACTTCTGCTGATACTGAATAAAAACTGAGTGCATAAAAAGAAAAAAATGCTATCTTTCAAGTTTTAATAAAATTTCGAGTAAAAACTGACTACATATAAAGAAAAAAACGACATCTATCAAAATTGGAAAAATTCCATACCCCCAATATAGGGATTTGAATCAAAGACGAGGCCAAAACACTTATAAAGTGTATAAGGTGGTGGTTTTTAATGCTGGGTGTGACCAAAATGGTCATTTAGTGTTAATGTATATCATGTTTGAACAACGCCTTCTGACATAGAATAAAAGTAACTGCATATTTACAAAAAAAACAGTAAGCTGTCATATTATTCTTTAATAATGTTTCATGTCATTTACATGGAAGGCAAGGGTTATGGCTGAGAAGGGGTATATATTTGGAGTTTTTTATTCTGCTCAGGAATATCAATGAAAGAAATAAGTATATTCACCTATTTGAAAAAGAGAAAGAATGAAGCTGTCTATCAAAGTTAAGATATTGTGTAACCATTCGGAGAGAGCTCAGGGGTATAGTTAATGGAGTATTTTCCCTTGCTTCTTCATAATGGAGTTATCCTCTTTTGGTTGTTCATACTTAGTGATTAATCATTGAATATAATGTAATTAAGATTTAAATTTGCGTGATCAAAAGAGTTATGCTAGTTTTTTATTATTTGAAACTAAAACATTTTATATACAAATGTAGTAAAGTAATAATTGGCTAACCAAAATTGGATGGTAGAGGAAGATTTCCTAGAAGATGGACAGGAGAAGTGAGGAACATATATAACTTTTCATAGATTTTTTTTTTTTGGTTAAAATGCCCACAGGGAGGTTTTGCCTTTGGGGATATGGGGGATGAGAGGTTGTTTTGAATAAAACATGTATACTAGCCACGTTATTTAATTTTATCAATGTAAACATACACATAAAACCTACCTTGAAAGTTGACCAATATGAGAAAATTATTTTCTATCAGAGCCTTTTACCTTTTTAATTTCAGATCATGGACTCTATTATTTTCTTTAAGGTTTTCGTTAAATTAAAATTGTAGGTTTCATAGTCCTTTCTGAAAGATTTCAGGTAGGGAGGTGGTTATCATTACAATATTATTATTTTTCTACTCTCGAATTTAACTTAATTAAATGCATATATGAGACTACTTGACAAGTTTTTGTGAGGACTATGGTACACAGGATACCGTTAAGGCCTATTGGCCTCTTGTTACAAATTAGAATCTTAACTATATATACAAGCCTTTGTGTAAATAGTGGCATTTCTGGTGCAGTGGCTCTTCAAAAGAAGATATTCCTATGTTAAACTTTAAATCCCGCCTGGGGCTCCAGTTTTGGTCCGATGGTCACGACTTTTACAATTTAGGATCTTCACTATATGTTGAAACTTTTATGTAAATATTGGCAATTCTGTTGCAGTGATTTTTGAGAACATAAATTTAAACACATACACTCTATTCTCATTGTTTCGCATTTATCTCCCTTTTTAATATGATTTAGCTCTGTATTTTAACAATTTAATACCCTCTTCTAATATTATAAGAATGGTGTGTACCAAGTTTAGTTCAATTGGGACCAGTGGTTTAAGAGAAGACGTTAAAAGACGTCAAAAATGTGTAAAGTTTACAGACGGACGGACAACGGGTGATCAGAAAAGTTCTCTTCAACAATCGGTTCAGGTGAGCTAAAAATGATATGCAAATATACTCTCATATTATTCTCATATTATTTTCAGAACTTCCCCAGCCATAGAAAAAAACGTTTCCCCTCAAGGAGCGCCACAGAATCACTTTGATCATGCAATCCCAAGTGTGACATGAAGTTAAAGCCATTCAATAGATTATTCAATTCAATCAGCAATCATCTGCGATCGTAACACCTAAATCATGTGGGAACCAATAAGCAAGAGGCCCATGGGCCAAATCGCTCACCTGAGGAACAATAGGTATGATCAAATAAGTTTAATGTAATCAAAGACAACGTAGTATACTACATGTAGATCCTGTATAAATAAAATTTCATTTTCCCCCTGAAAATTCTTATGTTTATTATCATTAGTCCCTTTAGTCTAACAAGATGGTTTTATAGTCACATCACAAATTGAGCATTGCAGTTCTCAAAAAGATCCTAAACAATTGTTTATATATATATTTATATATATTAAACCTAAATTAAACTCTGAACCCCTTGTGATGCCAAAGAATCGTCCAGGGGCCAAAGTCTAAATAATTTTAAAGAATCTGTAGTATGTCAAAATGCCTGCATATGAGTAAAAATATATATCATATATCATAACATTTCAACTTTTTTGAATAACTTAAATGCTTTCCTTTGAACAATGTGGCCCCACCCTACTCATGATTTTGATTTGAGTTTATCTGAATCTACATTTTTTTAGATTGTTTTCACTATAGTTATAGCTTTTCTAGGCAAAAGTTTTTATAGAAAAGAATTTTAACGATAAAATCCTATGTAAATATTTGTCACTTCCCCCACATTGTAATCCGTCCTACCCCCGGGGTCATAATATGAACAAACTTATATTAACCCAACCTGAGGATGCTTCCACATAACTTTCAGCTTTTCTGGCCAATTGGTTTTTGAGAGGATTTTCAGAGGTTTACTATGTATTCCAATGTAAAATTTCGACTACCCCCCCCCCCCAACCACGTATTGCCCCCCCCCCCCCCCCCCCCGTTTAATCTACCATACCTGAGGATGTTTCCACCTAAGTTTTCCAGGCTGATTAGTGTCTATGAAGAAGATTTTAAGATTAACTGTGATATAATATCATATGTTAATGTTTTCCATCCCCTCCTGTGGACCCACCCTACCCCCAGGGGCCATGGTTTTTACAACTTTGAATCTACCCTACCTGAGGATGCTTCCACACAAGTTTCAGCTTTTCTGGCTGATTAATTTCTGAGAAGAAGATTTTTAAAGATTTACCCTATATATTTGTATTCCTATGTAAAATTTCGACACCTTCCCCCATTGTAGCCCCACCTTACCCCTAGGGGCCATGATTTTCACAATTTTGAATCTACACTACCTGAGGATGCTTTTATAAAAGTTTCAGCTTTCTTGGGCAGATGGTTCTTGAAAAAAAGTTTTGGAAAATTTCTCAAAATGTTTTCAATAATTCCTTGTTATCTCCCCTTGACCTTGGTCTTTAATGTTCGCAACTTTGAATTCCCTTGCCTAAGGGTGCTTTGGGTCAAGTTTGGTTAAAATTGGCTCAGTAATTCTGAGATGTTGAAAATGGAAAAGTTTACGGATAGACAGAGAGACAGACAGACAGACGGACAGACAGACAGACAGACAGACAAAAGGTGATCAGAAAGGCTCACTTAAGCTTTCAGATTAGGTAAGCTAACAAAAATATTCACTTATTCTTACAAAATATTCTCATCTCTTTGAAATTCTTTTCCTTTTCTTATAATATATACCGTGAGTACAGAGTGAGTAGTATGTCGTTTTGATCGACTATCCTGTTGATAAAGTAAGAGCCATATTACATGAAGTAACAACATTTAAACACAGGAATTAAGGAATTACGTCAGTACTTTACTTGCTAATTCCATGAAATGGGTTTGTTAACAGTCGTGAAATATCACATAAAGAAACAAGAGACCCAGCGACCTTGTCGGTCATCTGAGTACCATGGCCCTTAGATGTACATGTCAGGGAGTCCATGTTTGTATTATCGATCCCCTTCTGTTCTCAAAAACATTTTTCTCCATATTTTTATGCCAAGCGTTGGACCCCTTTGTCTTTCATTATTTCATTAATGACCTAAAGGGAAACGGTTGAAAAATATTACAATAGAAAATTGCATGTAAAATATCATGATACAATATAATACTTTTTACATATAATATTACAGTTTTATTTTACTTTGATTTCTTACACACATGTACTTAGTAATGAGGTTGATTCAATATGATATTTCATTTTTTCTTATAATATTGTATTTTTATTTTATTATATTTTATTACATACTTAGTTTTAAGGTTTTGCATATGCGATACAGCTAAGTTTATAATACCGTATCAGATTTAAGTACTGATACGAATTATGCAGGACTGATATTGAGCTGCGGGCTGATCTTCAGAATAAGGTAGATTATTGCTAGCGCTCTCGAGCGCTAGTAACTACGTTAGTCTTTTTCACTGGAATACGCATGCTCGACTCCATAGTAGGGGATTCTGGGATTACTGCACTACGATAGATAAACTGTACCATTTGAATTTCGTTTTATCGTCTTCACATGAAGTTTTGTGTTTTATTGTAAATGTCAAAAAGTAACAGTAACTCAGGTCTTATAATGCAAAGTTATTTTCAGTATTATGATAAAAAGCTATCTTTATCTTAAATTCCTTCAAGCTCGGAAAACAACTTCGGATATGTTTTCTGAGCTTGTCGGAAAGTCCCGAGAAGATACGATTGCTTCAAAAAGGAACCAAAGGTTCTTGAAAATTTTCACCTCGAAATTGAAATTACAGTATATACATAATGATTAAGGCACAGTCAATGAGCTATGCCATTGCCGATGTAAAGCCCACTCTAGATTAACAATTCTAAATTGAGACCCCACTCCAGCACAATTCCAGTACACCACTTTGCCTTCTTATTGTTAATTAATCGATTCAGAAATTTAAACCAATGTTTTAGAAATCTGCTTCTGTGTTTGTGATGCTACAGCGCTAGCTCACCAATCTTTTTAAAAGATAAGCTTGTATAAAGAAGATGGGTGGATAAGGCGTGTAAAATGCCCATACGCGGTCGGACAGGCTACTAAAAAATTAAAGTATCAACAAATCTGATGGGTTTTTTTAAATCATTTAAAACAATATTATATATTTAACGAATCATTGATTTGTAACTTGTAGGTATGTTCATTACTTGGAATATTTTGACTCAAACAGGCGTATACGTATCAAAACCTGCAAATATTGTCATTTTTTAGAACTTCAAGGCATTTTCTTTTATAGAGTGGGTCTGTGCTCCATATTTTTCTCATAGTCTAAATAATGTCTAATGGAAAACAAACCGATTTCAATCAACAAAAACGTGGAGAGATGACCCACAATACATTAAAAATATCATTTTGTATCCCAACAACTGAACGTATTGAAAAAATA
Source organism: Magallana angulata (assembly GCF_025612915.1). Lineage (NCBI taxonomy): Eukaryota > Metazoa > Mollusca > Bivalvia > Ostreida > Ostreidae > Magallana > Magallana angulata. The sequence continues at coordinate 17,637,398 of NC_069114.1, read as the reverse complement.
ATACATGTCCGGTAATTCGTGACCTTAGTCACACATAATATTTAAAAACCCGCCTTTGTTGTGTCTGAATTGGCTCAGTGGTTAAAGTACCTGGCATATGCTAACCGTAGATATCTAGGGTTTTTATGTTACGGGTTCGATACCACCAAAATTTCCGACAATATTTTTTTTTCTTATTTTTTTTTCAATATATTAAAAACTGACTATAGTTAGAAATTTTGCTTTTGCAAAGTTGTATTATTATATATTTGAATAGATTTAATTGGGGAAAAATAAATTTAAAATTGTATTTCACTACTAAACCGAATGGGCATTTGCGCCATCTAATTCCCCCATCTTCTTAGGGCAATAACTCATACGTAACAAAACAACGTCTCATGTAATTCACGAGGTTGAGATTTTAAACGTTTACGTGAATGTGTACTAAGGAAATCTTGCGTATCACGTCATGTTTTTGTGACGACAAGGTTTCTACGCTTTTCTAAACTTGTTGAGTGTCTTCTACAAGTACAAACTTGTAGCTTTTACAACAAAAATATTCCAAATGATGAGTGAATATATATTCTTGTAATACATTATTTAGAGTTTAATCTTCATTTGCATGCATATTGATAAGAAATTCACAATTTATTAGGATTAAATAAGTAAATCCATGTCACAAAACTGCGTCGTTTACGTAAACGTTTAAATATCCTACAAGTTATGAAATCTTAACTGAATTACAAAAACGTGTACGAGTACATTGTAGTTATGACACATTTTATGCATATCTTTTACAATTTCATGCTATGCTATGCTATTTTGATAACATCCTATGATATTTCAATACTATGCTATGAGATTTGTATGCTATGCTATGAGAAATTGAAATGAAGGGCTTAACACAGGTTATGCTATGCTTTGCTATGGTATGCTATGAGAATTGAACAAAAACGCCTCTATACACAGAAGAGTTCCACGCATTTCGAACTTGAATGATAGAAAGCCAAAGTTTACCACAAATCTGCAACATGTGAACATTTATCGTTTCAAATAAAAATATTTTAAACCGAGGTAAAATAAAGTTGGATACAATGCTATGCTATGGTATGACGAATGAAGTTGTATGCTATGGTATGAGATTCCAATGCTGTGGTATGAGATTTCAATGCTATGCTATGCGATTTCAATTCAATTCTATGCTATGCTATGTTGTATGTTGTAAAAGATATGCTTGAACTGACTGTAAACGTACACGTGTTTGTAATTTATCAGTTGAGATTCCATAACTTGTAGAATATAAACAATTGGTGATTTTTGAGGCCTCTCGACTCAGTTTTGTGACATGGATTTACTTAATTAACTTCAAATAAATAGTGAATTTCTCATCAATCTGCAAATGGGGTTTAAAAATCTATTTAAGGTAGAGTCCCTGAAACGTTCTACTTTCCCACTTGAACGGTGAGTGAACAGTGAACGCACACTGAGCGTTCGGTGAACGGAATTTGGTGAACGCTCTTGAATGGTGAACGATGAGCGAACGCAGAGCGTAGAGTGAACGGTGAACGCTAGAAGAACTCTTTGTGAACGCAAGATAAACGATTTATTCACAGTGCCTTGGGGGTTATCCTTGCATTGTATTTCGTCAGTTAATCAGGAAAAAATAGCTAATAAACTAAATGTACAGTGCTGCTATCGTGAAAGTTGACACAACAATCCTATCACATTCAATATCCTACAAAAAATATTTTAATAAGAAATTCATGTGAAAATTTTTGTTAAAACATCTAGGGCAGAAAAAATTAGACCCAGCCTCGTTAATTCATTTTGTACCCAGCCCCAAGACCCTAACCAGAGACATAATTGTGTCTCTGTCCTAACACAATTTAAGTTGTTCTAAAATCTTTAACCTGCCTCAGCATCTAGATAATTGATATCATTCTCCGTATCTGTAGCTACCTCTGTGATTCATTTAAATCGTTAAACCAACTATGTATGCTACAGAAACAGAATAAAGAAGTAAAACAAAATCACGTAAACCAGGGACGTATATACTAGTATATACGTCCCTGCGTAAACAGTGGTAAAATCTCCCATATGATGGACCCTTGCCCTTCAGACAAATGAATGTTAAGATGGATAGGTGGTTAATAATATGATACTTTTGGCAATAAACTAACATAAAGTAAAGTAAAAATCCAACTATTGTAGCTTTAAAATTTGATCATTTTCCGAAATCTTTTTTACAGAGCTCTTCATTAAAAGGAGATAAAAATAGGTTCAAAATGGCCACAACAATCAATACCTCATAACTGAAAGGTCTGGAAAGGTGACTGAATTGCAGAGCTAGGCCATTCAGTCACATTTTAGTAACCTTTCAGTCACTTTTCGGCTTCAACTAATTAGCAGAGCTTCATTCGGAGTTCATTTTTACTTTAAATTTTAATTCTCATGAACAATTAATCTGCATAACAAAACCAACTCAGTCATTAGTGGAATAGTAACCAGAGTTTTATCAGTTATGCATCAAAACAATAATTTTGCAGACAAATCATTCATAAACAAATAATCAAGTGAATTCCATCTCCTTTGGAAGTATATCTTGTGACATGGAGTGAAGATCCTCTAACACTTGGACAAGGTGACTCCATTTATCCATCACTGGTGAAGCTTTTGTAGCATTCTGGTTTTCCAAACTTTGTCTGTATAATGTTTTTATTTTCTGGACATCACTATGATTGCTAAAAAGAAAGAATTATGCAATAAAGAAAAGAATAATGCAATTAATTAATTGACAGTGCATGTAGATATTAAGGTGATATATGAGACATCTCCATATTGTGGCACACTTCCTATTAAAATCAAGGTTAATTTTATAATTTTTTTTACTAGAATTGTTACCTAACAGCGTAGTTCAATCGGTTAGAGCGTAAACTATGAATCTGTTAGTCAGGGGTTCAATCTCATTAGAGCTTTAATAATTTTTTTAATAAATTTTTTTATCAAATATTGTAAAATTTGAACATTCTAAAATTTTAGTCCAATATCAACTTACATTGTAAGAAAGTTCAACAATAAATTCAAAGGTCAAAACAGATGAAATTTTTCATAATTCAGATACATTATATAAATTAAAGTATATAGTTTGGTTGAGTTTGATCCAGTGGTTTTAGGAAAGTAGTAATAAATGTGAAAAGTTTACAGATGGATGGACAAATGGAAGGATATACGACGGAGAACATGCTCAGAAAAGTTCACTTGAAGTATTGGTTCAAGTGAGTTTATCTGATCACATGCCTTGCACTTCAACTGTAGCTGAATTTCTTTATATTTTTTTCTCCAAAGATGAATAGAAAAGTCAGAAAACTCATAAACTTACCTTGCTTTATTGGCCTTGAAATATTTCATCAACTGTAGCAGTATAAATTGTAGTCTCGACTCCAAAATATCCGTCAGACTCGCCCCTTCTGTTTTTACCTTGTCGCTGATATCCGGGTCCTCAAGCTGTTTGATCATGTGATTTAGAACACCTTTACACTCAAGCAGGCACCTGACAGCACATGCAAGGGTTTTCAACTGAGATTTGGTGTTAGTCTGACCTATACAACGGAGAAATCATTAAAATTCATAGTAGATAGTTCATGTCTTGTAAAAAAAGATTGTAATGTATTGAAAGGGGCAAGTTTTCATAGATTGTCAATTTTTCCCTGATAAGATCTATCATGCATAATGTATCTGAGCATGATTTACAACTTGTTCTGGATGTTAATTCATGGATTAAGGGGTATAGCCATGTAATCCTTGAGCCCCCACAAATGTCACTGATTCCACAATACTTGGATATCAATATAAAATTGTTCTATGTACATTTATCAAAAGTATATTTATTTTAACACTTAATATAATTTATCTGAAGATAAAAAGAACATGTCCTTGAATTTTACACTGCCTCACATAAAAAAAAACTTTTCATGCCAGACCTGTTAATTTTGATGAACAAATTCCATCAGCAACAAACTGACAGCCAACTACTCAAAACTCAAGGTCTCTAGCATGTTCTTTTTTATTTCAACTGTAAGATGTAGTATGTACACATAGCAATCCATGTTTACTGACCATTGAGAATGAATTCCCAGTAAGCTACCTGCTCCAGGAGTACTCTTAGTAGCTCTGTGTGGCACTCCAACACAGAGAAGAATGATACAGCCTTTCTATAGTGGGTCTCCATCAACTGCCTCAAGTACTTTTTCCTCTGGTCAGAGTTCTGCCAAAAAATACAAGCTCATTTTAAGAAATGTTAAATTGTTCCTGAGGTAAAAAAAAATATAAGCTTTATATAATCCCGGGTTCAAAAGATCTTCCTAATAATCTGAGTAAAATCAACTGTTCTGTTGCCTCACAGCTCTCAAACATCTGAAACTTGCTTAGAGGTCATGTCCAAATGACTTTTTAATATACCAATCAAACTGTGACTGACAAAATTTGAGATTATATTAGTATTTATTTAGGGTGACCATTTGGTCCCAGGAAAAGGTCTAGTTATGCAACGTGTACACAGCAGTGGGATTTCCTTTCTGCAGATATTCAAAAACTTCACTAAATATTAGCTTGGAATACATTGAACAATACAGGCAACTTGTTGTTTATGCAACTTCTCTTGATAGTACTTAAGAAAAGCAAATTTCGATTGGTCCAAATGATCATGACCTCATTTTTAAATACTTATTAGATTCTCTGGTTAATCGGATAAGACCTAATTACAAGTTGATTCTACTGCTCGAGAGCAGCAGTGTATCAAACCTAAACAGCTTAATCAGATTGGTCCTTTGCACCCGTCAACACTTTCAGTACTTTGATTTTTCGTTAGTTCAAACAAGTGGTGCTACCTGTTGGTTCCTGAGAGAGTTGTGATACAGCGAGGCCAGGCGGTGGTGGATGGTAGCTGCGCGGTACTGACACATCGGCTGTTTGGCAGATTTGATATCCACATTACAGTATTTTAGAGACTTCAACATGAGATCCACCACTTCTTTTTCCACCTAAAAGTATTTATTCAATATTTTTTTTTTCAAAACTACACTGGATTATATTTCTATATCTTATATTTAGCTATTGATAAATTCTCTTAATCGACAAATAAACACAATCTCTTTTTTCTGAAAGCTTGAATTTCATGCAGACATGCAACTATATTGTTTTTGTGCACAGAAAGAATAATTTAATATCACTGACATATTTTTGTGCAAAAGAAGAATAATTAAGTGTCATTGACAAAGGAAAAATACAGATCTAATATTAACAATAGCAAGTTTATTGACAGCAACTTTTTCACACTTCTTCCAAAGAGGGACAATTAATATGTTGTTTTCTAAATAGTCAAGAAATAGTTATTTTGATCGAAGGGAACTTTATAGGTCGGCATTGGAGATCTAAGTTTGTTTTTCAAGTTCTAACTTCAGCATGGTCTTACACATAAATAAAACCCTGTTGTATCCAATGGCAAAAATCATTATCAAACAAATAAAAGAATATTATTAAATCTTATTGGAAGACCTTTTTATCTCTAGTTTAACCAAAGTCAACTGAATGTTTAGGATATTGTTCCTTAAAACAGTCAAACCTCATTAGTATCTCGAACTAGATAGGATTGGTTAAAAACTTCAAGATATCCAAGTATTCAAGTTATCAAGGGAAAAATACTTAAAGTATAAGTAACAAATCACTTTGACATATCTATTGTATTCAAGATATCAGTGTTCGAGATACCGAGTTTAACTGTACATGCAGGTCAATGAATAACACAAATGTCATCGAAAATATCATAATATGAACAGGTGGAACAAAAATCTTAAAAATCATGTACATGCATATCAATTGATACTACGTAAATTTTCCATCATCAGACTAGGCTTAAGTAATTATATTTGACTGCCTATTTCAAAGGTATTATTGCTATATCATTGCTGTTCATCAACCCTTATAATAGAGTGCATGACCTAATATTGAACAGGTGCAAGACTCTGATAGAAAGTAATTTTTCCATGTTTTTCACAGCTTTCATGTTTCATGTGCCATGAATTTCACAATTTACATTCCTCTTACCATAGAGATGCTTCACACCAAAAATAGTGACAATTGGCTTTGTTGTTTACAAGAAGTTAAAAAACAATGTTAAATGACGGACGAAAACAGATAGCAATTAGTTTACTCAGGTGACCTAAACAAAAGCATAATTTAGATATTAAACAAAGATAATTATCACAAAAGGCTGAGGACAGACAAGCTCAAATTTTAAACAATTAAGAATTAAATATCAGTCATTAACTAGATCCATGCATGCAAAGTAAACAACAAAATACAAAAACAAGTGCATGTAATTACAAAGTCAAATTAAACTCTTAATTGGCTGTTTAAAATAGCTTCATCATAGTCTGGGTCTGTGTGCAACAAAATTTACATCAGAAGTGAAGCACAAAGTGAAATGACAAAATGGAAAACATAATAAACCTCTGAAAGAAGGCAATTTAAGCTAAACGCATGAAGCCTACAATATAGGTGAACATTGGCTGTTGCACAAAAGGAAAAATTAAGGAGGATTGGTGGTTTAAAAATTACTCATAAGATCTGTCATTGACAAACTTTTGTTGACTAGGGGAAAAAATCAAATATTTTATATGAATATGATAATATAATATCTACGTACAGAACTCTTTGTTTTATGGACGTAAATAGAGTCTAAAAATGGCCACAACCACCCAGTCCTTTTAAAATAAGATTGAACAAAGCTGCTTACTGGGAATGACCATTAGTTAAGGTGTACTTAATCAACAACTGGTACAGTACAATTGTATTTATAAGGACTATACACTTATGGAAGACAAAACTTTATATATTTAAACTTCAAGACAATAGAAAAGCTGGCAATGAAACAGCAAACTTGGATTTCTTAAGAAATAACAGCAATTTAAAAAGTTCACTGGGATATGAACTTGGTTGGTCACTACATCAAATCCTGTGAAGCCCAAAGGGCTTCTCAGAAGATTTGACCATGTACCAACCAAGTTCATATCCTGGTGAACTTTTTAACATTGCTGTTTTTTTACTTATATTTACATTTGAGAATGGCAAATTGTTCAGAATCAATAATGTAATGGTGTTTTTACGTTTACAATATTGCAACCATCAAGCGATAAGCGTGTGCGGTTATCATTGTAAAGTCACAGAAAAGTTCACACAGAATTAAATGTTTTCGCTATTCTATAGGTTCATTCGCAAATGAAAATATTTTTGTGTGGACAGTATCTATAATCCATTTGTCAACCCTGAACTGATGAAAACTACCGATCAAGCGAAATGATAATACCAAACAAGAGGCCCATGGGCCACATCGCTCACCTGAACAGCAGTTCCTTGTAACATTACATTTCGTAGCATATGCTTTTTCTATTTTAAACATTGAACCCCTTTCTGGGGACCCAGTTATGGTCCGAGGTTTATGGTTGGCTTGAACAACATAAACAGTAACATAGGAATGAAAATGTGTAGCACTGCGGTAGGACCGCACGTACACAACCTGAAAAACTGAACGTAGCAGAGTTCCACTTCAAGAGAAATAACTCTCAGACTGTACAGAACATCAAGAAAGATAACTCTTGGTTCCACTACATTAGAGTTTACACAATTTGAGGATCCTTGCATAATAATCTCACAAACTGTAGCATTATAGTTCTCGAGAAAAAACTTTTTAAAAACATTTTCAATATATCTCTCTATGTTAAACTTTGAACCCCTCTTGGGGCCACAGTATTAGTCCAAGGCTAAAGTTTTAATTATTTGGAATCTACATTATTTAAGGATGCTTGCATAGCTATCTCACAAGATGAAGCATTATAGTTCCCTAGAAAAAGATTTTTCAGCATTTTCCCTATATATTTCTATGCTAAACTTTGAACACCTCTTGGGGCCCCAGTATTAAATTGAGGTCACAGCTTTTATAATTTCGAATCTACACTATTTGAGGGTGCTTACGTAGTTATCTGACAAATTGATGCATTGTAGTTCTCGAAAAGAAGATTTTTAAACATTTTCCATATATACCGGTACTTCTACATTTAACTTTAAACCCATCTTGGGTCCCTAGTATTAGTCCAGGGGTCACTATTTTAAAACTGTCGAACCTTCATTATCCAAGGTTGTATGCATGATAGTAATCTCACAAACTGAGGCATTGTAGTTCTCGAGAAGAAGATATTTTAACGTTACCTTTATATTTCTATAATAAACTTTGACCCCATCTTGGGGCCCCAGTATTGGTCCGGGGGTCACGATTTTACCAATTAGGAATCTACATGAGCGAAGGCATAGAAATTCCACAAACTAAAACATTGTAGTTCTTGAGAAGAAAATTTTTATACTTTTCCTTTATGTTTTTTAAAATGTTTAAATTTTGAACCCCTCTTGGTGCCCATCAATTGTCCGGGAGTTACAATTTTTTGAATCTACATTATTTAAGGATGTACATGTATGCATAGTAATATTCCCAACAGTTGCACTCTAGTTCTTGAGAAGAAGATTTTAAAACATTTTCCTATATATGTTAAAATCTAAACCCCTACTGGGGCCCCACTTTTTGTTCAGGGGTCACGATTTTTACAATCTTCACTATATATACAACCGTTTGTGTATGTATTGGCATTTTTGGTGAAGTGGTTTTTGAGAAGAAAATTTTTAAACATTTTTCATATGTAGTTCTATGTTAAACTTTGAACCCCGCCTGGGGCTGCAGTTTTGATTTGAGGGTCACGATTTCTACAATTTAGAATCTTCATTATACATACAAGCTTTTGTGTAAATATTGGCATTTCTGGTGCAGTGGTTCTTGAGAAGAAGATTTTTCAAACATTTTCCTAAGATATATCTATGTTAAACTTTGAACCCCGCCTGGGGCCCCAGTTTTGGTCCGAGGGTCACGATTGTTATAATTTAGAATCTTCACTATATATACAAGCTTTTGTGTAAATATTGGCATTTCTGGTGTAGTGGTTCTTAATTGAGAAGAAGATTTTTTAAACATTTTCCTAAGGTATATCTATGTTAAATTTGAACCCCGCCTGGGGCCCCAGTTTTGGTCCGAGGGTCACGATTTTTACAATTTAGAATCTTCACTATGTATATAAGCTTATGTGTAAATATTGGCATTTCTGGTGCAGTGGTTCTTGAGAAGAAGATTTTTTAAAAATTTTCCAATGTATTTCTATGTTAAACTTTGAACCCTGCCTGGGGCCCCAGTTTTGGTCCGAGGGTCACGATTTTTACAATTTAGAATCTTCACTATATTTACAAGTTTTTGTGTAAATATTGGCATTTCTGGTGCAGTGGTTCTTGAGAAGAAGATTTTTAAAACATTTTCCTATGTATTTCTATGTTAAACTTTGAACCCCGCCTGGGGCCCCAGTTTTGGTCCGAGGGTCACGATTTTTACAATTTAGAATCTTCACTATATATACAAGCTTTTGTGTAAATATTGGCATTTCTGGTGCAGTGGTTCTTGAGAAGAAGATTTTTAAAACATTTTCCTATGTATTTCTATGTTAAACTTTGAACCCCGCCTGGGGCCCCAGTTTTGGTCCGAGGGTCACGATTTTTACAATTTAGAATCTTCACTATATATTCAAGCTTTTGTGTAAATATTGGCATTTCTGGTGCAGTGGTTCTTGAGAAGAAGATTTTTAAAGACATGCACCCTATACTTACTGTTTCGCAATTATCTCCCTTTTGAAAAGGGCTGCGCCCTTTATTTTTACAATTTATAACCCCCTTTCCATAAGGATGCTTTGTACCAAATTTGGTTAAATTTGGCCCAGTGGTTTTTGAGAAGAAGTTGAAAATGTGAAAAGTTTACAGACAGACGGACAGACAGACAGACGGACGGACGGACGACGGACAACGGGTGATCAGAAAAGCTCACTTGAACCTTCGGTTCAGGTGAGCTAAAAATGATAAGTTAAACAGCTGGTACTATTTTCAAATATTATAAAAATTCAAATCCAAAGTTTTTCATATTATAGGGCTAGCCTTTTGGCACCTGCCCGTCAACCCCCCCCCCCCCCCGCGCCAACACGATCATCAGCCATTTGCACCAGTTTAATAATCGGATTTTTCCTAAAAAAAACCTTGATTCAAAATTTAGTAGGATAAATTAAATTCCTGTAGATGCACTTGATGCACAAATTAAAATATGAGGTTGATCTTCGAACTTTGCATCCAGCGTATTTTCCATAGTTTCCCCACAGATGAACTTACCTGCGCGCATTGGAATACATGCACAACACAATGTTTTCCTTCAGCTGTTAATAACACTAACTATGACAAATAAACAATTTGACATTTATTTTTTACATAAAAACTATTTACATTTATTTTTTACATAAAAACTATTTGCACATAACATATCTGACGCACATTAAACATGTGATCGCTGTTGTTTAATTGTGATAATTATACAAGGACAAAAGGAGAAATAAGGGTTCACCTTGTCTTGGGAATACTGCTGAAGTGGAGCGTAGTCCTGTAGAAGGGTGGCCATGTTGAAGAGACATGTTGACATTTCCCAGCACACGGACTCCCAGATTTCTGTGAACTGATGGCTGTTGAGCTGTATTAATGCCTTGTTGTAGCATTCTATAGCCTTAAATAACACACGCATTATATTATTTCATTAAAGCAATTAGCAACATTTTAATAAACGGCATGCCAATTAGGCTAGGGCAAATGTAAGTCATGATGCAAAGATGTTGATTATAGCTAGTACATGTATATGTGTAACAGAGACACCTATTGCCTCTGCTGGTGTTTGAACCTGGGTCCTCTGGCATGCCAGTCCAGCACTCTACCGATCGAACTAAATGCCATATACCTGACTCTACCACATATGTACGTTTACTTAAGTTTGCAGTTTTACTTTCTTTCTTTTTATTTTAATAAGTTTTGATGGGGAGCAAAATCATTGTGTTAAGGAGGCTGCATGGTCAACAAATTACCCATCACCAGAAATTTTAAATACAGCAAGATATTTTTTACAATACATTATTGTATTAACTAATAATTAAGTAAAGAAAAATTCGAAATATTTTAGATTTAAAATGTTAGATATTTTTTACAATACATTACAATTAAGCAAAGAAAAATTCGAAATATTTTAGATTTAAAACGTTAGATTTCTATCCATTTATATTTTTATACAATGTCATGCATATTGAGCACTTTATCACAAAGACATAAGTATATGTATGTCTAAAAATGGGCATTCAATAAAGTAGACATGGACAGGAAACGAATATGTCAGAATAATTTAGTGTTAATTTAAGAAGTTACACAACCTACTTAATATTAATAATATAATGAACTAAAGTATGATACTATTAAAAGTTATCCAGGTCCAATCAAAGGTGTACGGGGATTTACGCCGCAGGCCTCAGGGTGTATGGAATACAACCCGGGGTAAATTCCTATACATCCTTGATAAATGGACCTGGATAACGAATTTATTTCATAGGTTTTACAAAATTAAGATTATATTGTTTTACCAGTAAAATAAGATTGATACAAAGAACCAAATATTAATAATTGAATTGTGCTGAAAATCCTTTATTCATACTAATAGCTAGAATATTAAATAGGGATTTTGACAAAACATTTTTTCATTTACTTCATTTAAGGAGGCCGATTTGGGGTTTTTTGCCGAAAAACTACAATCGCAAAACTCTTTATTTTTAAACCATATGTTATTTAAACCATCTCTAGTTTATTTGCGAAGGTTCATGAAAATCGACCGTCTGGTTCTTTTTAGGGACCATTTCAAAATAGAGGTACATTTACTATAGGAATATATAGGAAACTGTCATTTTCCGCACATCAAAGCTGTTTAAAAAAATACTACAATAGCTTTTTTTCTCAAATTGTTATATATGATTAGTAATATCATTTCCTACCTTATATGTAAAAAACACAAAATTCTACCGCCTGGTTTTTAGTGGGGGCCATCTCAAAATATCAAAATGCACCAAATTTTGCTATATATTTGGATCATCACGAATGATGATTGGTATAATGGATTCATTATATGTAAAAAACAAAATTCTACCGTCTGGTTTTTAGTGGGGGCCATCTCAAAATATCAAAATGCACCAAATTTTGCTATATATTTGGATCATCACGATTGATGATTGGTATAATGGATTCATTCCAAAAATGAGGAAAATGACCTTGAGGATAGCATCATTCTGTATATAAAATTTCAACAGCATACAATTTTTACTTTTTCTTTTTATGTAATTTCTTATAACGTACTCCTACAAAGCTTCATTTTATCATAATGTCATAAAAGCGCAATGGCAATACTCGCCTACCGCACAACGTAAAAATCGTGTTAAAAAGAAAAATTTCCTTTAAAAATCTTAATATTTTATCTGTATTTCGTTTATTGTGTTCGATTTTATAAATGATATCGAAAAAAATTCATAAGAAGTATAAATCAACTGTATTTTATTAGAATGCGCAAAAACATGCGCAATGCAAACTAAAGTCGGCCTCCTTAAGGATACATTATTTTGACCAAAGATGTAAACAAGAGGTGCATTATGACATCACATTTTAATTACATCCGGCTTCAGCAGGTGTTTCACGTCCGGCTGGTTAACCAATCAGATCTCACATTATAAGCAACATCAGAAAAAATCTATGTTTCAGTGTTTTCATTTATTAATAAATGCCCCTCGCCAAGAGACATCAGATTTGCAAAGTGTTACCCTGTAAGGTCATACCGGGAAGTTTAAAGGTCAATAATATTTACGGTGTTTTACCTATATAAATTTTCTGAGAAAATACTTATTTTTGTGTTTAAAAAGAAATTATCAAATTATTCTATCAAAAATTAATGATCAACTAAGAAATGATAATGATCTTGTAAAAATTACAATAAATCAAGTTTATTGCAAAAGGAAATGTTAAATTGAAAGAGATAATAAGATTTATTTTGAATAGAATACAGAATATTTCCAATGGAGAAGGGAGGTAACCAATTTCTGTTCTTGTTGATTCTGGTTTTTTAATGACGGGAAACAAATTACATTAATAAAAGTTTACTGAGGAAATAAATCATAATATTTGTAACCAAAAAATATGATGATTAATAAAATGATTGATTTCTCTATTCAATTTCATAATTTTGTTTGGTTATTTTTTGACCACCCAGCCTACTTAATAATTTTCCAGACCTCTTTATAATAGTGGCGCTCCGCGTCGGTGAACTGGGGTTGATCCTGTAACATCGTGTTCTGGGTGCATATCTGGGCGTGTAGCCGCATCAGCCTCCCCTTGTTCATGTAGAGCAGGGCGGTGTTAGCCTTGTCAGCCACGCCTTCAAACAAGGCCACACCCTCCTTCAGGGAAGACAGAGACTTCTCACAGAGGAGTCTGGTCTCCTTGGACGGGTAGGGAGGTTCTATACAGAGAGAAGATGAACGAGATTGGAATATATCAATATTGTTATATAAATGTAAACACATGTATCTTGTATTCTGTGTGTGTTTTATTAAAATACAATCTATCAAATATTAGACTTGTAAAATTGCTCCTCTAAGATTGTAGTCCATGGTCAGTCTAATGAAAAAATAAACCTGACAGTTTAAATTGCTCCTCTACAATACAATTATGGCTTTTCATAGAGAAGCAATTTTTTCATCATGAAAAAAAACCCTGATAAAATGTTATCTTAATTTTTGGCAATAAAATAATCTGTCAGTTTTTTGGTTTTTTTTATTATCACACACATCCTACCATCATTCTGGAGACACGCCTGGGCTTTGTTCATGTACCATACACCCAGCTCATTCTTGATGTTGGCCAAGCGTTTTTTCAGAGAGCTTCTCATTTCCGATTTGTTGTCCTCCGTTGTAGATTCCACTGCTCTGAGGCCCTCTTCATAGCACCGACAGCATTGGTTCAAACAGAATTCAATGTCTGACTCTCCTATTTTTGTCTCAAATATCCATTCATATTCTAGAATGAAATACATTTACATGTCCATACACCAGTTTTATTGGTAAAAAGAAAGATAAATCTTATATGAAATTCAGGACCATTGAGATTATATATCACAATCACTGCATCCATGAAAAATCCACAGATTTAAATTGTGGATATTGAGATAAGAATAATAATCTGTAATTTTCATTGATTGAAGAATACAATTGTGGTTTTATAAACTCACAAAGTAACAATTAAAAAACAGCAAATGCACAGGCAAGATATACAGTCTGTATTCTAGTACCACTACTAAAATAATTTAACAATTGAGTTTAATCTCATCCCCCCCCCCCTACATTGACATGCCCTTAGCATGGACTAGCCCTTAAACAGATATCACTTACCAAAACTGTCTAACACACCCTTACACAGATATCACTTACCAAAACTGTCTAACACACCCTTACACAGATATCACTTACCAAAGCTGTTTATCTCCCTGCATAACCACACCCTTAGACAGATATCACCTATCAAAGCTCTTTATCTCCCTGCATAAACACATTCTTCGATAGATATCGCCTATCAAAGCTGTCTATCTCCCGGCCTGCATAAACACGCCCTTAGACAGATATCACTTACCAAAGCTGTCTATCTCCCTAGACACACTCTGTGACAGATTGAGCTGGTCCTCGGTCAGGTTAGACAACTCCTCAGCGATGCTGTCCCTGTGTAGGTTCCGGTGGATACACAGGAAGAGTACATCCCCGGCCAGACTCAGCAGCACACACAGCAGCTGGCTGTTCTCTGTGGCTTTCTCCGGCAGCAAGATCTTCATGGCGGCTGTAAACAGAAAACAAGGTTTATCAAATAAGTATAATCAAATAGCATTTTTAAAAGCTTTTTTTTATTAAACTCTCAAAAACTGCAAAGATATAGTAAGAGTATTTTCATCTGTGACAACTTTATTTTGCAACCCGTTTGTTATAAAATGGTTGGCAAAGAGAAAAGTTCATGATATCATGTCTAAGCTACAACATTCCTTATAAAGGATAACCACTAAGTAAACTCTACCTGTCCCAAATGCAACAATACTGACCATAGCACTGTAAGGATATCCTCAGTAGACAGAGACTCTTCCCCGGCTGGTTTTCTAGAGCAGAACTCCTGGCCAGTGTGTAAAGAGCAATGGCCGCTTTCTTCAGAAGGAGAACTTTCAGGGTGCGGTGCCAAGTGACCGAAGTCTCCGCCTCCACCACCGATTGGTCCTTGTCATGGAGGGGTGGTTCCTTATCATTGTGGGGAGGGGCTGATTTCTTAAGGGGTTCGTAGTGTAGGGGAATGGCCGTGTTTTTGTTACAGGTGGCCTGCTCCTCAACAATGTTCTTCTTTTTCAGGATTTGTAAGGTGAAGTCTTTATCAAGACACATTAAGCCCTGCAAAAATAAGCAAGTACTCCAAGCAAAGGTCCCATTTATCAAACATAAGAAACAGATTATTGCTGGATTTATGCAGCTTAGATGTTACTGTGGTTTCATCAATATTCAATCATTGAATGTATATCTGTAAAGTATGTTTCAGTCTAAAAGTGTATTTTCCTTATTTCACTTGAGTACTTAATTTTGCTATTCAACCATTTACCATAAGACTATAAAATTGAGAATGCCAAATTTTTATTATAGTTTCATTTAGTTTACATCTGCTTGAAAAATAAAAGCAAAATTTCAAAATCTGATCTGCAGGATTTTTGTGGATATTAATTCCTCTTGTTTCATTTGGAATCCATAGTACCCATGAAGTACGTTTTTGTTTTTACCTGTGAGGTGTGTTTAAGCGTATATCTGTGAGGTACATGTATGTTTGAGTGTATCTATCTGAGTGGTATGTTTGAGTGTATACGTATACCTATGAAGTATGTTTTAGTATTTACCTGTGAGGTGTGTTTGACAGCATCAAGACACTTCTGTGTGACGTCAGTAACTGCGGGTTTACATTTACTCGGGATCTGCTGTTTTCTGTAACCATTCTGTTTACACAACGTCTTTACTGTTACTGATGTAAACTGATCTTCCTCCAGGTCTGAGTTCTCTGACTGTAAAAAATTATAAATTTAAGAATCAAAGTCCAAAAAATTGCCAAATGTCACTTACATAAACTGTTTATATCTTAGATCTAAGTGAAGGTTAACATTATAGTAATGTTTTTCTGTCATTTACTACAAGCAAAGGAAAACCAGGACAATGATAACCTTGACCTGTGTTCACTGTCTACAGTGTAGAGAAAGGTGCTAGCTTGTTCCATTACTCAATACAAAACAGATTTTTGTGTAAACATCTGCCAAGTAAAACTACAAGAAATTTTACTGACAATCTGTTATTTACCAAGAGAATGGAAGCGATTTAACTAATAACCTGGTATTTACTAAAGGCATGGGGATGACAGGAAACTCATAAACTGTTGCATGATGGTATTAAATTAAGGATGAATTTGACTTGCATCTGACATGTTATGTATAAAATATTGTTTGTTGTCTGCAGTGTAGTGCAGATGACCTTGAATGACCTGTCCATTTCAGTGTAAATAACCTTGACCTACCTGTGTAGAGTGAGGATTGGCGTCATCCTCATCAGAATCCTTGTCGGGGCTGTCTGTCCAGTCGTCTTTAATCATACCGTCTGGTACCATGACATCAGACAGGAGAAAGTGGGCCGAGGTACAGATCTAACAGGAAAAAAGACACAAATTCTCCAGATGTTAGAGCCAAGTCAATTAAATCAATCACATCTTTATATGCCATAGCATTTTCAAATTTCAAAAACAGAACTTTAAAAGATTAATGTCTATACAATTTTCACATACCGTCGACTAGACAAATATTCTCTTAATTAGCCTTTTAAAATGTGCCCACTCTCTGAATGCCATAGCATTTTCAAATTTCAAAACTGAACTTCAAAAGATAAAAACTGTCAACTAGACACATATGATCTTAACCAGCATTTTAAAATGTTTAATAAAGAATTTTCTGAGGACAAATGTCTACTGGCTAACAAATTTTGTCATCATGGTAAATATAGCCTTCACGTTAGTTAAGTATGTATATAACTTTTTTTTCAGCAGGTGCAATTTTTTGCTATTTAAAATTGATTCAAAGACACAATGTAGGTACAATTGTTTTTTTTAGATTTAATTTTTTATGTTGATGAAAACTGAAACATTACTAATTTTTTTTTCTGCAATTGAATCTTAGTGTTTGAAATGAAGCCTCATAATTCCCCATGAAATAGCACCCAGCAGAAAAATACAGATATACATTGTACATTTTGTCAAAACACAAGACACATGCATCACAAAATCACTTCTCTATATATGTCCAATTAAGGTTTACTGTACTTAATTCATGTTTCTCGCAAACGAGAATTTTAGAAATATGGCAGCATTTAGTGAAAAATTAAAAATCATGAACAAATTTTCATTTCCTGTGAATTTTGGTGTCCCACCTGGATTTTGTGAATGGGGTAAAAAAAAAAAAAAAACAGTACATTTTGTGTACTGCTGATACGTATCACATGTATGCTGTAATATGTCTCGCAATGGTTATACAAACCTGTGAGTGTTTCTCTTCATCCAATAGAAGCAGACAATTCTCCAGCAGGATGCGGATCTTCCGCCGACTCTTGTTTCCGTTGTTCCACATGTTACGAGCCACGCGGTACAGGAGACGCCCCAGTGGCACAGTGAAGGGATTTCCCTGGTCCTCTTGAGCATCCTCTAACGAGGTCAGATCGTACAATTTCACGATGTCATCATCCACACCTGCAATGATGACATATGTTGATGATAATCTTAATACATGTACAAGTGAAAAGCTGTCAATGTGACAGCAAACCGGGTTTTCTTTTATGTGAACTGTATCCATAATCCATGTCAACCCTGAATTGATAAACACTTCATGTAGTGAAATGGAGTACCCTACATGCAATATTCTGCCAAAAAATGACTAAGTTCAAAAGCTGGTATTTTTTTCATAAATTATCAGAAATCAAAATCCTAGCAATATGCACACCTCTGATATATGTACAATTGATCTGCAAAAGAACAACTCCCTATCTTGAAAACTGTAGGAGGAGTTATCCGTACAATGAGGGTACCCTTTTGGCAGCCGCCCGCCTGCCATTTTCATCATTTTAATAACCAGATTTTTCCTCTGGAAAACCCAGTTAAAAATTCAGATCAGTTGATATGCTCACATATAATTGCTATATAAAGTGAGCAGATCAAAGGATCTTATTATTTTAATCTGATTTTGCCAATACAGTTTTGCTTGTTGTTTTATCATTAAGATGAATTCTATTTTCCAGTATAATTCTAGAAATTTGCAATTCTGAAGTAAAGGGAATCAGTACCAACAGCACATCAACAATTTTTTTTAAAACCTTCCCAAACAAATAATTAAACCCTCTAACCCCTCAACAAAAATAATTTCTAGTGGAAATATTTTAAATTCTGATTCTCCCCTCAACAGAACATGTAAAAATTTGGATAAAACTGAAATAGGGTACCCTACATGCTAAAAAATCCCAAAATTTTATCTGTGAAACAAAAATCAATTCACAGATGATTTAAGGAAGAGACCTATTTTGTACAGCTAGTATGTGTGGCCCTCTTTAGTTGCTTAAAAGAATCTTGTTATAGAAAAATCAATTTCTTCATGGTATGGTAAATATATGTTTACGGTTATCTGGATAAACTTAAAAGTTGCATTAATTTGTAATAATTAACTGATTTAAAGAGCAGACCTTTGTACAGCCAGTATGTGTGGCCCTCTTTGGTGGCGTTGGATTTAAGGAAGGATAGGATGTTGCAGGCAATGTCTGTCACCATGTTCGGGTCAAACTGAGAGTTTCTCATGTTAGGGATATCCTCGGTCTTAATCTGCTCATATTTCTGCAATGAGCAGGAAAACACAATCAGCTAACCTATTGATTGATAAAGTTCTCTATAAAAAATGTGTAATTGTTTGAATAATTACTTTGTCTTAATCTGCTCATGTATGTATGTATTTCTAATCAACTGATTAATAAAGTTCTCTGAAGATATATAAATATGTAACATTGCTTGATTACGATTAAAATAGAGCTTGATAAAGATTATTTTTCTCATCCAAGTATCCTGTCTAAAAAGTGATTGGTTTTATATCATACAGGTATCTTATGATCCTGATTTTACTTAGAAGTTAGCTGAACAAGAAAGGTAAATGTAAGTTCATCTTAAATTAACAAACTCAATGTTTGGATTTACTACAAATAAATGGTGGCCAATTTTTGTAGAATGATAGTCGTTTATAGTTTTGCAGATAACTAAATCAAGATCTTCATTGGTTGAGGATGTAAATTCATGGATGATGGCTACCTACAAATTCTACAAAAATTAAGCCACCCTGAATATTGAAGATACATGTAGCACATATACCTGAACAATTCCATCCACATGGAAGCACATGGCCACTTCCGGAACGTTACACATCAAGTTATCAAGCCAGTAATCCAGCCCAGTCAGGACGTTGATAGGAGTATTCATGTCCCTGCAGATAAAACAAACCGTCAAATAAATGTATAAAGTACAATATTAATTGCCAATATCATTAAACTGCATGTCTATCATTACTTGCCATAATACCTGTAGATATATACAATCTATATGTATAAAAGGAAGAGAGTAGGGGTCATAATGAATGTATTACTTTAAAACATCAACTGATCAAATAATTTACTTGAAAGGACAAACTATATGCAGAGTTACTTTCATCTTAATCTTAAATTCATCCAAATTAAGACAAATAACTCAGATTACTTCATCTCTTTTATACTTGCAGGGAGCTCTAATCTTTTTTAAATTCCTTGAAAATGAGACTGTCACTTTAGATAGACAACTGTTCTGCAAGTAAACTGTATATTCCTCATTATATGCAAATACTTAATTCCAAGATTCCAACATTTTGTATCAAATTTTGAGACTATAAAATTGTGAGCACTACACTGTTGTTGTGATCTAATACAGTTTACAACTTTCAGAAAAATAAAAACAAGATTTTGAAATCCACAAAGGATACAGTACCGATCAGACCCAATCTAACACCAGAGTAAACCCCAACTAAACCCTGGGTTTACTTTTGGGGTTTACTTTGGGTTTACTATGGGTTTACTATGGGTTTACTTTTTGTAAATTTGGGTCCACTCAGGGTTTACTTTGGGTTTACTTGGAAACTGCTTTTTTGGTCAACTGCGCGCACTGAAGTGTGAAACAGACCCGTAATTTATCTTACAATCCTTCTGCCTGTAATTCCTACCCCTTGTGTATTCCGAATACACAGTTAGCATCTGTTTTCAGGGGTGTATTTCTGATCGGGGTTTACTCTCTGTGTCCACTCTGGGTTTACTTTGGGTTTACTCTGGGTCCACTCTAGTAAACCCGAAGTAAACCCAGAAAGTAAACCCAGGGTTTAGTTGGGGTTTACTTTCTGTTAGGTTGGGTCTGATCGATACTGTATTTCTAGCAATTTTGTACAAAAACTGATTTCTCACATTTCATCAGTAGTTTACAGTACTGTAAACATTTGGCTGTGCGTAACGGCTAATTTGTTGAAAATTCATTTTCTGCTAATACTTGTACAATGTATAAGCTAAATTTAGTTTAAAGTATTCTGATAAGATATTATACAGCTTTTAATTAAGTGTGATTACAGTATTCTGACCTGAGTCTCAGACTAACACATGGGTAGTTGGCGCCTCTGCTGAAGATGGGTAGGTCTGTTCCAATCAGCATCTGAATGTTCTCAAAGGTCCAGATCAGTTCTCTGTGCTGACCACAGATGTCCTATAGAAATTATGGAAAAAACAACAAAATCCATAAAATCTCTAATCATAAAAGTCATTTGAAAAAAGACAGAAAATACAGAAATAGAATACATTTATGACAAAAGACAGACAAGCATTTTTTTAATGTCATTTCTTTGTACCCAGAAGTTCAAATAATTGTAGTAAAGTTCTCCAAACTAATTTTAAGTACAAAATTTTACATGTATTTTTGAAAAAAAAAGAACACTAAGTATTAATGCAATCAGTATTATGATTTAGATCAAGCATGTTTGTTGGTATACATGTAACTGTATGTTTACCTCTGAGAAATCTTGTTCACTAACATCCCTGTTTAAACAGGTCACAGGCAGAGATTCTCCAGAGTTCTGAGCTTCTTGCATGCTAAAACAAAAAACGACCACCTCTTAATTACATTGCTTATGTGTCTGAAATTCCATACAACTAATTTCTGCCACTTTACAATTTCACATCAGACTCTTTATTGTTATTGTGTGATGGTGAGGAAGATATGAAGTTTTCCCCATCTTAAAATCGTATTTCTCTTTAGCATCGCCTGAGGGAAATATGGGGGAATACTTGTAAATCTTAATATTTATCTCTCAAACCTTTATGCAACTAATATATTATGTTTATTTTAATTTTTTCTTCACTAGAATTATCAAATAACAGTAAAACTCGTTGAGTATGAACACGGATATAGCAAATTCTCGGATTTAGCGAAGCTTTTTGGAGTCCCTGGTCAATTTTTTAAAAATCTTTGCAAAATTTTACAGTTATAACGAATTCGGATATCACGAATTTACGGATATAGCGAACTGATTTTGAGTCCCTTAGAGGTGAATAATAACAAAATTGAACACTTTTATAACAACATATCTTACAGTTTGAAAAGTTTTAAATGCCATTTAACATAATAGTTTAAATGAATTTATTTTCATATAAAATTTTCAATGCACAATCCGATTGTTGAAAGTATCAATGTTATGTATTTTTATTCTAAGCCTCAAATAGCAAAAATTATAGTCTGGTGAAAGAAAACATGTATATAGCAAATTCACTATTGTTATTTTTACGAATTAGTTATACTGCTATAACGAATTATGGATATAACGAAGTAAATTATTTGGTCCCTAGGACTTCGCTATAACAGAGTTTCACTGTACCATGTTTTGGCAGCAAAAAATAATTCTCAAAAATACAGCTCATACTGCTTTAAATGATAAACTCTCTTCTTTAAACTTCTCCATTGATAACAACAGCGTGCTTTATACCTTCTGTAGAGAAATTTCGAAAGCATGTTTTTATTCTGAAGATGATCTCTGCTCTTCTTTTTCTTTGGAACACATTTCACCTGAAAAAGAGAATCATTTAAATTCAATGTTTTTATTAAGAGCTAGTGTATAAAAAAAGATGGAGCAATATTTATGACAGTAGATTCCTAAATATATGCAAGAAATTAATATCTGCATAAAATCACAAGAAAAATCTCAATATTACTTATCAAACAGTTGTTAAATTAATGAGATCGTAATAAAAGTTAGTCATTTCAAAGTTTATATGTTTGGTAATGGATACAAAACAGAAGAATTCCTGAAGAAAGTACTCACGTAAAATTAGCAATATGCGGTCAATTCACAAAATTATCAAAATGTATACATACCTGCATATCTTTTTTCACAGACTCCAGGTAGAATTCTCTCAACCACTTCCAGTCATCCTACAGTGGCACAAATACATAAGGATTTCTATTGTATTGCCCCCCCCCCCCATCCCCACCCTGAATATTAATTAAACTGGTGACTATAAAATAAAATGGAATTTCTGCATTTGCTGAGTGGTTTGATACCACAACATCTTTCTTCTTTGTTCACCCCTAACATGCAAGTAAAGTATTGTTATGCAATAATCAAGGATACAAACATGCATTATATAGTGAAGGTTATATGAAATATGTAGTAAATTAACATCCTCAATCTTCATGATACACTTACATTTTGCTTTCTCAGTAGATTTTTGTGGATGTCAAAGTCGTCAATCAAGAGGGAGTTGTCAACCTTATGAACCATCATACTGATCTGAGACTTTGAAGAAAATGGCATCTTCAACAACTTCTTGATATTCTAGATGTGAAGAAAAGGATTAAAGACATTATATCAATAAACACATGATAAACATGTCTCAAGACTCACTTTACCATATACTTTCCCACTTCCTATCTTGAACACTATCACACGTTACGTATTGCCCCAAAACCAAATCAGAGATTACAGACTGAAGTTAAATTTAAATATTATAGGATCTGATATTATTGCAATCTTGCAAGCAAGCTCTTATGGCCAAAAAGAACTAAAGCTATACACTTGTCAAGAAAAAATTTTGACTGCATTCTTGGATGGGGGCTGGGTGACAATGATTTGAGTTATCTGTGGTTCCTGCCGCCCCCCCCCCCCCCCCCCCCCAATGGGCACACCATGAACAAAATAATACAAAGTGTATGTGGAATCAAGTCATTCAAAGAAGAGATATAATTAATGTACGGTACCTTAGCTTGTGAGATAACATCAACCTCTCCTGTGAGTTCCAGTGCATTGTTTGCCATGGAAAAACTGAAAAAGGAGATTTCTAGACTGTTTTATGAAATGAAATTTTAATCCGTCACAAAAATGTACATGAATACATGCAAAGCTTTAATTTCAAGAAAAGGTATATAGAGATAAAGATATTTTATACACTCTATTTTATATCATGGCTAAACCGCCACTGATACAAAAGGTAAAAATATACTGTTCATTAATAATCGTAATATTGGTTCATTAAAAAATACATATATATAGGTTTGTAAGAGAGGGAACCCTATGAAGATGGAGCACAAGTGCAAAAAAAATATAGCTTTCCCTTGTACCTGGAGACAGACTTTGGCCAAAAGAACTGTCTACCCTGTTGTCGTTGCTGAGGGGGTCGTCTCCTTAACCAGTTGGGTGGGGGTTTGTTCAAGTCAGTGTGGGGCTGAAGCAAAGTCATCAGGGGAGAGAAATCAAGGGTTGGCCCCTTCACAATAGACATCTCCCGTTTGAGCTGGCGATGTGGGTTCCCCGCCAGACTGCTTCTGTGTCTGACAAGAGACTGTTCCTTAACAGTTGGGGAGGATTCTGAGTTTTCATTGCTTATTGGCGACTGGGACCGAGACACATAGTGGGATGAGCAGGCGTTATTACTGTCAGAACTTGTGGTTGCAACATCTTTTGAGCTTAAAACTGATGCACATTGATACATTGCCTCCGTTGGATCCATAGCAATCTCTGCGCCAAAAATTTTAAACATATATACTTTGTTTTGATTACGACTGTTTCAAGACGGTTTCCAGAATATTCATTCCTTAAATCGAAAGTAAAACTTACTAACTTGTTAACTTGAACAAGTTTGAGTCTTAAGACTACAAAATTAGAAAATATCTATCAAAACTTGTGGAAAAAAGGTGAATATATTAAAACATATATACATAAAACTATTTCTCTGAAACAGAAACAATAAAATGGCAGATTTATCACTAAATTACCATGTTTCTCTAAAGTCGAATATTTATAACACAACTTACTTAGTAGGGGTAATCTCAAAACGGCAAAAATTATATATTTTTAAGAATTATTTTATTGATATAAACCAGTAAATATATCCAATCATGTATACTAGATCATGTGAAAAGACATTTGTGAAAGATTGATACTCGAATTCTTGTTATGAAATAATGATGAAGCAATAACATAAAATATTTCCGGATATATAATATCTGACCAGAATCATTACGAAATTATTCTTACAATGGCGACCGTTGGAGGCATGTGCGTGAGAACTGTCACATCGATTTCAAGATGTTTGCGACAAAGTATTCACCAAAGAGCAACATGGAATGGGTAAAATATTGAACAGTTTTTACATTTCTTAAAATATACTTGCTTTATCGTGATATTTCTAACCTATATTTGTTTTGATCCTTAAAGTTCTCAAGGTTACGAAACCCGTTGCATCTTTGATACTGAAATCTTTCAAATAATATGATTTCATAGTATTGTACTTTAATTTTTGTGTTTGTTATGTTGCAATAAACGTACGAATGTTTATGATATGTTTGTTTAGACCTCGGAATTAACATTCGTATGCTTGTGTAAACATTGCATAAGCCATGATTAAAATGTTATAAAATGTTACTGATTGAAAAAGTCATTGTTTTCAGTAAAGAAATAAGTGAACAAAAGTAGATGAAATGTTAATGGTCAACCCTAGGAGTGAGTTATTGTTAATTTAAATATGCAGATTAAGGTTCAAGTAAATTTTCATTAAGAGTAACTCAGGATAGGGTCAAAATCTTTTAACATCTGTAATGGGATGGGAGAAATGATGATGGACCAGACCAGGGTTTGAAACTGGGACCCCTGAATCTTTAGTCAGGTTCTTTACCCAGTAAACTCTCTGTAGTGTGCATATTCTAACCTGGCTGACCATCGCTTTCTAAACCCCTTAAATGATATTTGCCTTCGAAGATCAACATTACAAGGCTTCTTCCCCTGGCAGGAGTTAACCTGTAAGTTCCAGGGGTTGGCCCAGCACCAAATATACTCAGATGGTAGAAATATTAGGGCTGGGACGATACTTTACTTAGCCGATTCTGTACATATCATGATTCATGAGTTGCAATACGATACATATCACGATACATTGCAACTTAATGAAAACATGAGTAAGGGCTTAAAATTTATTATATCTGTCAATGTATTACCGCATGTCCAAAGTTATTTCAACATATTTAAAATGAGCGTTGCACAATTTACAAATTACTTTAATCTTATATTCACCACTTTTTCATAAACAAGTAATCCAAAAGTTTTCCACACTCCAGATTTAGCTTCATAACAGTTTTGACAACTTTACGAGGTTTTCCGCCATCTTAATTTGTACTTTCATATTAGGCGTGCAGACTAAAAATGGCCGATATATGAAGCTCGGATGTTTTGGAAAATAAAAAAAAGTTCGCTAAGTTATCGTTGTATTAATGGTAAATGTATTGATCCAAATATTGTCAAAATAAATACCATGATGCATCAGTGGATCGTCCCATCCCAAAGAAATAATGACCAGGATTTGAACCCAGGCCCCCTAAATCTTCAGACAGATTGGTGCTCTGTAGCTACCAACTTAGCTATCTGTTGTCGGTATTCAAACAATACGTCAACATAATTGATAATCAGCTTGTAATCAAAAGTGGAAAACATAAAAAGTTGTTTAAAGGGGCATGGTCACGATTTTGCTCAAATTTTATTTTTCTGTTCTTATTATTTACAGTGCTTTAGGAATGCATTTCTAATGATCAAATAAAATTCGAGTCATTCGTAGAGGTTTTTGCAAGATACAGGGCTTACAATTCTTTGTCATGTAAATAAGGCTCGTGTCTCGTTTTTGTTTACATAGGTTCAATATACCAGTAAAAACCTTTTTCAACTGATTTGTCTATCTTCTTATTATTTTAAGCATAAATAGACAGTTTCTAGCATTTAACACATTCATTTTAAGTCTGAAACTAGAATTTTCACTTCAACATTCAAAATGTAAACACAGACTTTGTTTACATTGAAAAGAATTGTAAGCTCTGTAACTCGCCCATAACTCAACGAATGACACGCAAATTTAGGTTGCCCATTAAAAATGCCTTAGTGAAGCATTGTTAAAATAAAAATCAAAAAAATAGTTTTTGACCAAAATCGTGACTATGCCCCTTTAAATTAATACAATTATGAAGTTGACATAGATATTTTTTTTTAAATGCACTTTTTCAATATCTTTATGCATTGCTTTTCACTCTGCATGGTACTATAGTTGCCAGTTGACCTAATTTTGTCAGATTGCATGCACCTGAGACATGCCAATTCAAATGCTGGCATGAAATGTTGTGTGCACAATGAGTAGCCATTTACAAGTAATAATCTCATATGATAATAAGTCCTACACATGATATTTTGTCCACACAAGATTTAATGTCATATATACAATGTATCATGCAAAATAAGTCACTGGCACAAGATATTATGTTGCATGAAAGAGCTGGAAGAAAATGTGTGTTTGAAATAATATACCACCATAATATAATGTCAGACATAAACTCACGAAAAAAATATAGTTTAAAAAGCTGTACAGTAGTTCAACTCTATTAGTTAATTGGTCCTAGCTTGGAGGAAAAAAGGATTCCAGAAAAGAAGATTGTAATGTGCAAGAAACGGTGGATTTGACTTGCAACTCACTTCATCATATCCATGTTTGAGACACCTTAATAGTTTCACTGTATACTCTTATTTCACAAGAACTATCTTTGTATATAGGGTCTAGGGATTTTTTGATTGGGTCTTAAAGAATTAATGTCCAGTATTTGAAAAATGAGATGTTCACCTTTTCAAATAAAATGTCATTATTTTCACATTATTGGTTTTTTTTTCTTTTTTCATTTTTTTCCCCCAAGTCTAAGGAACTTGAAGATAAGATTTTATTATACCCCCCACAAACAAAGTTTGGGGGGGGTATATAGGAATCACCTTGTCCGTCCGTCCGTCTGTCTGTCTGTCTGTCTGTCCGTCTGTGCAATCGTGTCCGGTCCATATCTTTCTTATGGAGAAACATTGGAAGTTCTTACTTCACACAAAGATTGCTTATGACCTAAGGGTGTGTCATGACCTTGACCCAAGGTCATTCGGGCAAGGTCAAGGTCATTGGCAGAAAAAGTGCATAATTCATGTCTGGTCCATATCTTTCTTATGGAGAAACATTGGAAGTTCTTACTTCACACAAAGATTGCTTATGACCTAAGGGTGTGTCATGACCTTGACCCAAGGTCATTCGGGCAAGGTCAAGGTCATTGGCAGAAAAAGTGCAAAATTCGTGTCCGGTCCATATCTTTCTTATGGAGAAACATTGGAATTTCTTACTTCACACAAAGATTGCTTATGACTTAAGGGTGTGTCATGACCTTGACCCAAGGTCATTCGGGCAAGGTCAAAGTCACTGGCAGAAAAAGTGCAAAATTCGTGTCCGGTCCATATCTTTCTTATGGAGAAACATTGGAATTTCTTACTTCACACAAAGATTGCTTATGACCTAAGGGTGTGTCATGACCTTGACCCAAGGTCAATTGAGAAACTCAAGGTCATTGTTTCAAAAAAGCTAAATTCTGTCTGTGTCATGTCTTGTATTAATGGAAATATTAGAAGCTAAAAATTAACAGTTTTCAAAAATAAAGCAGTTGTTATTTATAGAAAATGGACAGTGAAATAGATTCATCCAATATTTTCTATAATAGCAAAAATACACGCGTTATGATTTTTTTCTTAGCGGGGGGTATCAATTGTTAGCTTGCTCACAGTACCTCTAGTTTTGCTTACAAATAAATATTTTAGCATTCACATGAGGCCATCCTAATAAAAAAATGTTTGTTTGGAATTGCTGCCTGGATGTATCTAGACCAGGTGGGAGGGAAGGATTATTTTTCAAACTTGAAGTTGAACTAATTAAAAGGTAATAGTAAAAAATAAAATATCTCCTAAAAAAAAGTTCTTTATTTTTTGCTAATATAATTTCATCAGCGGGGGGTATTTCAATGAGGCAAGAGGCAATTCTAAACAAACAATGGTTACTGGTATTCTGGCCTTGTATAGAAGAGGAAAGTAATCTGTTGTTAGTATGTAGTTAAACTGACTGTATATATTTTCCAAGAATTAAACCATAGGTTACATGCTTTTTGTCTCTCTTTTTTTCACAGACTTCAGCATAGACAGCTCTGTACAACAAATTCTGACACAAAATCAAACAAAGAGGGAACAGAAAAACCAGACGCAGAAAACACTAATGACGATCCACAGAAAGTCATAGAGAATTTGAAGGCAGATGGTGAAAAACTGAAAACAGAGGCAAAAGATTTTAAGGTGAAATATTAAGTTAATCTGACTAGTACCAGTATATTGCAGGTGATTTATTTTATTAATTTTTAATTTTTTTTGGTCTGATGGATGAAAGGGTTTTTAATTGACTCCAACAGCTCTGTTATTCTCTGGAAATAGTGAAAGAGTTATCTCTCTTTCATTGTCAAAGAGTTTGTTACAGAAATGGCAACGGTCTGAGCCCCTTCCAGTAAGCTGGAAAAGTTCTTAGTAGGTCCAAGGTTTATGATCAAGAAAAGATTCAGCATTTCAAGTGTACATACTATGATAATTGAAATATGTTTGTCTTTAAAAGTTGGTATGGGTGTTCAGTTGTTCCGTAACAGTGATTTGACAGCTTAGTGGTAGTGCCTCCTGGGATGTTTTCAAGAATCCCCAAGAAGAACAAAAGTTTCATGGATTAATGTATTAAAATCTAATTTCCAGTTCAGAATAAAAATCCAAATTTGAGAGAAGGCCGATATATCACATTGGATTTAAAATCATAATACTGTTTACAGGGTTATTTTTGCCCTGTGTAATTTTTGCGCTGTGTAATTTTTGCCCCTCTTCACTTGCAAATAGTTTTGCCCCGTCTTGAATTCGCCCCTACACAGTTGTGTTTAAAGAAAGTTAATTGGTATTCGCCCGGTCTTAAATTCGCCCACTGGCAACGAGGGCGAAGAGGGTGAAAATAAAACAGGGACGAATATTTCCCTGTATACAGTATATTGCACAATGAATTTATTGCATTATTTTAACTTCATTTAGATTTGAACATTGTAAGGAAGATCCTTAATAAATTATCATATAACTAAGATAGTAACTATTACATGTACCATAGTGGGTTTTTCTCTTCAAATTATTTGTCTTATAGAAAAAATCAGGTATTCTTGATTATTTTACGATTTAAATAATATCACTTCTTTGGATTATAACTTTGAACTACATGTACCTGATAGGACCACCTACTGATTATACTGTTAGCTTTGACTTAGAACCATTTTAACAAGAGCTTGTACTTTGGGTAGTTGTGTCAAACAGCAATGTGATGTAGGCCTGTCTATTTCATTGCTGGCCACTCAGCCATGGCTCTTTGAAATCAACAAGATTAGTCTGGCTTTTGAGCTAAGACTACACAATTGGTGCATATTTCGCTTGAAACCGCATCATTTTAAACTTGTATTGACGCAAGAAATAGATAGCTACGTCCAACCGAAAGTCCAAGGTCTTGTTAAAATGGTTCTTGTTTGGTCTGCTGTTTCACCATTAGGAAGCCAGTATTCTCAAACTCGTTTCTCTGGCTTTGCAGGATGTCAGCTGGTGGTCCAAGTTATCTCTGTCAGGGAAAACGCTGTTTCAGCGCGGTAGCAACGATGACAATAATTGGAAGGTTGGATCAAGCTTTATGTTCTTAGTTCGTTACACTCAAACGAACATAAATCATTTACCATATAAAACAACACATTACTATAGGATAGGAGGCGAAGCGCTCAGATTTTATTCAACCACATTACATAAATTCTCTTTTTCTGTTTCTTATCAAATCCAATCACAGTCAATCAACTCGATCAATCAATCTCTCGTTTAACTCCATCCATATGTACAATCATCAAACTACAAAAGATAAATTATAACTTTAATACTGATAGCAAATCGATTATTACAAATAACATATCATAACAAGGGTTGGGTGGGTGGGAATATCTCTAATACGTGAACTAAGTTAAGAATCTGAGCCTTCGAATGGCTCATTTACCAAATACACACCCTTATATAACATCTCCACTCATGCGTACTTGTTACTATATAAATAGCCAATCATTGTAAAAACCAATCACCCGTACCAAAACAAACCCGCCTACTTTCCCCACATGTACAAATAATGTTCAGTACCCATGATAAATACATTTATGTTCTTAGTTCGTTACACTCAAACGAACATAAATCATTTACCATATAAAACAACACATTACTATAGGATGGGAGGCGAAGCGCTCAGATTTCGACAAAATAAAGTAGAGTTGAGTTTAAAAAAGGATATATTATTATATACCCCGATTACTTGAAACACTCAATTTTTCTGACAGTGTTTCCCTAACATAACCGTCTTTTGCTGTTTCACTTTTCCACCTGCCATGTTTTTTGAAAATTCTGTCATTAACCCCTGCAGCAGCTGCAGCTGTAGCGCCTCCTGACCTTAAACTGTGTAATCCGAACTTTTTCTTATCTAAACCAATATCCTCTAAGGCAGAAAGAATAATTTCTCTTGTTCTAGTATATGACAGAGGTTTGTTTGTATGTCTTAACTTAAAGGAAGCAGCTTTTTTCAAGTATGTTATTTGTCTAAAAATATATTCGTCTGAAGAACTCTCTATTCCAGCTAATTTCAAATATCTTCTCAAAAAATACACTGGACATGTCTGCAATACAAACACTAGATCCTTCATTATATTTGTCTGTTTTACTTTTCTGAATAAATATGGAGACATGTTGATCTTGGAATGAAATATCAGATCGTCTGATGTTAACAATTTCCGAAAATCTAAGAAAACCAGCATATCCTAAAAGACAAATTGTTATTATTCTTAAATCTGTAAGACAGCTGTTTTCATTGCCATATTTTTCTGCAAGAAGAAATAAATGGAAAGGTGAAATAGGTTCCTTTTTAGTGACTGGTTTCCTGCATTCTCTCAACACGCCTTCTTTGACCTGTGTAACTAAAGAAGAATGGCATGGGTTTGGATAACCTGCTAAATTATGAGCCCATGAAATAGCACTTACAGCTTCCTCTATTTTGGCTGACGAGCAAAAAACCTGGCAAATGTGAACTAAATACATAGACACCGTCATATCGGTTGAAGGTAAAAAGGACAAATTCGAACAATGAGAAGTACACCATTTACAAAAGTTATTAAATGCATACTTATATTTCCTTCTCGTATTCTCTGCCTTTCCTTTCACACAGTACTCCGGTAATAGAGCAGATAGTCTATCCAGCTCGGGATTGTTGTAAGCTTTGGCTTCTGCCCATCGTCCCTTGCGGAATATATCTGTAAAACGTATAATTAAAAGCATTTATAATTATGAATTCATATATGCATACAAAATATGTACAATGTAAATACATTTTGATTATTCGTGACGTCCCTCATGTTATTCACTCTAACGTCTGCAATATGCCTCTAGCATATCAGGACCAACCAAAACAACAAGATAAAGAATCTTGATTTGTATCTCTCTTGAAAACTTATCATACAATATATACATGCATAAAAACATCTGCAATGCACCCCCATGCACCAGGCCCATTAATAAGGTAAAACATCTGCAATGTGCCCTTGCACATCAGGACCTACTTTGCATCCTTGCATCTAATTTGATTGCCAGTACTTTAGAATAAAACTCACGAGAACCAAAAATAGAATTCTCATTATTTCCTTGCTTAAAAATTCGGTAAGCTTCCCGGAATTCTAAAACTTCTTTTACAGCGGGCATTGTTTCATTATGGTCGTCAAAAATTAAAGGCCAAAAATAAGAAGAGGGCCAATGTGGAACAATGATAGTACCCCTTGATTCGGTCGCAATCAAATGTAAAATGCATTTACCAACTAATGAAATGGGTGGCACTAGCCAATTGTTATCCCCTTCCCATGAGAGACTAAAACAGTCTACGCCCTCTGTACCAGGATTCCAAAATAACGAATTGAATCTTTCTAACTTTGCATTTTTGAAATTTGCAAATCGATCGATGTCATATGGACCCCAAATTTTGCTCATAAATTCAAAAAACTCATCCGTTACACCCCAGTCTTCGTAGTCAATTATTTTACTTAAATAATCTGCTCTAAGATTTTCATTTCTGGGTATCCATTGAGCGTCTATAGAAATACCTTTTGACAGACAAATTTGAAAAATGCCCAGTGCAATTTCTTGTAAATCACTTTTCATACTCCCACTTTCAATGATTTTTACACAGTTTTGATTATCAGTAAACCATTTCACTGTTTTTCCTTCAATAACTCTATGAAACGATAATAAACCAAGCTCTATAGCCTTTAGTTCTCTCCATGTAGAACTCTTTCCTTTTTCAAATTCACTCCATCCAATGTGAAAAACCTTTTGATCCAACTCTACAGTATATGCTGCCCCTGCAACATCACTTGCGTCTGAAAAAATCATGACATGCTTTCTTGAATAATTCTGAATGTTTTTACAGTTATACGATCTTGCGTTCTTTTTCCAAAAATAAATTTCAGGTAATATAGAATCTACAATAACATGATCTAACTTTCGATCCCAAGAAGTTCTACTCTCTATTGCCATGTGGCAAGCACGACTCATAAGTCTTACAACATTTCCCATAACCGGTAACATTGAAATAATTTTCCCTGTAAATTGTGCAACAATTCTCGCAGAAACATTAGGTAAAGCATTCAAAACTCTATCTAAACAGTTTTCCAAGTCCATGATTCTTCGTTCCGGTATTCGTAAACTAAAATCTAAAGATCTCCATAGCAATCCAAGCCATTCAATCTCTTGTACAGGGCTGAAAATAGATTTCTTCTCATTAATGAAAAAACCTGCAGAAATTAACGACTGTTTAATAATTCCTGTAGCTGAATTACATTGGGCCTCAGACATAGCCATAATAAGACCATCGTCCAAATATAGAACTACTTTTAAATTGTTTTTTCTCCAATATTTTACCAACGGCCTCAAACACTTTGTAAAAACAAATGGGGCTGAAGTAAGACCAAAAGGTAATACAGTGAAACAAAAATAATTTCCCTTCCATGAAAAACCTAAATACTGCTGAAAACAAGGGTCAATATCTATATGGTGATATCCCGACTGCAAGTCAAATTTTGTCCTAAAACAATATCTATTGAAATATTGTAATGCGATTTTCCAATCTTCGAATTTTACTTTTTCTTTCCGTATGAAATTATTCAAAAAACTGAGATCTAAAATTAGCCTTTTCTTTTCGTGATTTTCTGCTACACTCAGCGGATTAACCATATATGGTTTTTCATGTACCTGAATTACTCTACCTGATTCTACCAGATCTTGAACTGCATCTGAAACAAAATTGTCATTCAACATAGCTGATTTATTATTCTCAAAGTGTTTTGAAGGGGGGTGAATTTCAAAATCAAGGGAATATCCATTTTTGATCATAGAAAAAACCGAATCATAAACATCTATTTCTTTCCAAAAATGAAGATTATGAAATAAACTTTTCTTGACTCTACCTGTTATCAAATTACATTTTCTATCATAAGAAATCAAATTTTCTTTAATGCTTTTCGAAATAGTGAGAATACCGGACCAGCTGGAACTATAGTAATACTCATCATCATTGACCGGCTGAAGAGCTTGCCCCTGCAGACCCTGTGGCGGATTGTGTGTAGTTGAGGGGGCATCGACTTTTCCAGTGTCCCGTCTTGAAGCACCTGTGACACACGTCTGAAGGCTGGGGGGTTCTCCTTGAACCCCCAAAGGCACGAAAGGGCTGATTAAGTAGAGGGTAGCCACCAAAACTGCCAGAGGAAAGCTGCGCCTGAGACCCTGCTGCTGCTGGCACCGGACGGCTGTACGGTGTGGGCCGTCCCCTCCCCCGGAATTTCTGCCGCATAGCCCGTGACTCCGCGCTGCGAATCTTTTTGTCGTCGTCCGAGTCATCTGCGTAGTCATTCTGCTCGTATTCCCTAACAGTCTTCCATCCTGCTGGACTGCTGTCTGCAATCCTGATAAGCTTATTGCGCTTCTGCAATTTTTCTTTAATATCATTTATTACAGAAACAGCCGAACTGTCGTTAACAACAATGGAAAGATTGTCTAAGTCTTCAATAATTTCTTCGTTAAAAATGTATTGAATGCGATTTCCTTCCCCTTGAATTCGCGTGCTTTTGCTTTCTTTTATCTTCTTAGAGAGACTTTTTGCATTAGCTTTCTGTTCAGTCAAAAGTTTTTCAGATAATGATGCAAACTGAGAATCGATTACGCTTTTGAACAAACTTACTGCATCCGCCAAGTCACTTACGTTGCCGTTAGTACTTCGTGTCGACTGAACCTCGGGTGCCCTTGAAACCCGTTGAGAGCGGCCTTGATTTGATGTGTCGTAAAGAAGATTTAACTCTGCGTCCTCATGCTCGGACATAGTGGCATGGAAAAAACGTGAACTAAGTTAAGAATCTGAGCCTTCGAATGGCTCATTTACCAAATACACACCCTTATATAACATCTCCACTCATGCGTACTTGTTACTATATAAATAGCCAATCATTGTAAAAACCAATCACCCGTACCAAAACAAACCCGCCTATTTTCCCCACATGTACAAATAATGTTCAGTACCCATGATAAATACATGAATTTAGAGTTATCTTTCTTTGTTTTATAAAGAATTTCTGTGTTGCAAATAGAAGACTGCATTAAGAATAAATAACATACCTTAAATATCTGCACTGTATCAAAGGTTTAAATGTCATTCACCACATTTAGGTACTTTGTTCAGTATACACAGGGTTATTGACAAACTTGGACATAGATTTAGCAGGGTAATCTCAGAAAGTTGGAACTTATGATATCATTTTAATTAGATCTTTTGACAAATTTAAAAAATATGTCATCATACAGACACTTACTTTAGATCTGCTTCAATTATAATATTCTTAAAATAGTAACAGTATTAATTTTAACTGTCTGTATAACTATTGGAAGTTTTGGGGTTTGTTTTGGGTTTGTGTTATATAATTAATAATTTTCATATGCTTTACAAACTAGTGTTTCTTATTTTAGGTAAATTTCTTAGACCCATGTTTTATTTTTTAAAAAAACATGTTTCTTATAAAAATAATGTGATTTTTAAAATCGCAGAAGAAAGGAAATCTGAATTCTGCCTCAAAAATCATTTACAATTGTAGTGACTATATAGCAGAGAAAAGGATTAATTTAGAAAACTGTTTCAATTTTGTTGCTTTTGACTTTATATTTGTGTCCTGTCTTGGATGTAAATTGGTTCTATGGAGTTGCACGTATATACATGCCTAAATCTGAGTAGAGGTGGTACAAGAATCAGATTTAAATGCACGTAGCACAGACTATATATATCAGGTTAGACTTATGTTGGAAAAGGAATAGAAAGGAATTCAAATGAACTGCCATGTCAACAAATTGCCTTGTTAAATCTTATGCATTACTCAAAGAATTTCCAAATACAAAAAAAGGGCAGGTCAAATAAGTTTGAAAACACTCTAATTGATGAAAAAGCGATGAATGATTTTATTCTTTTGAGAACTGAATTAAAGCCTATTACTTCATTTTACCCTACTTATTGACTTTTTTGAAACGATTTTTATCTATTAAATTGGAAATCGATTCGGAGTGAATCAGCTTAAATTTGTTATTATGTGAACGTTATTGACTGCTTTTCTTTGACCATGCCGACAAGTTTATCAACATCTCTAGGTGGCAATAAATAATTCTTGCAATTTTTTAAAGTTGCAATATTATGCACTTAAAATTTATAATGTTTGAACTTTTTAGCAAAACGTACTTGCTGATCCTGTTAAAGTCATGCATAAAGTTACAACATGCAGTAAATTGGACAAATTGGGTCTTATCTTCAAATATGTACAAATCAAAAAATGAGAAATATTGCACCAAAATGCTCAGCATACTCGATGATACCCAGTACATTTAAATTTATTATTCTCTTGTCGGAGCCCTAAACACCTATTTTAGAGATCATGAAATCTGATACAGGCAGTAAATACGGCTGTTCAACAATCCATTTTGAGTAATAGTTTACATGTTGACTGTCTTATCAAAGAATTGTCTCAAATAAGCACCTCGTGGCACGTTGCAGTCTATGACTTGTCCCCTTATAAGTGATTGAGTGCCGTCTGCTTTGATTGATCGTCGTCTGTCATATTCCAGCAAAACCAGGTACATGCACTTTAGTTTTGGGATGTAGTCAAACGTTTGTAAGACCTCGGTATTAAAGAGTGCTAGACCCCAGTGTTACAGAGGTTTACAGCCCCCAGTAAAATCAACATCAGAAAGACCATGGTCTGCTGGAGCCTCTTGTTCTTTGGGGCCCCAGGAAATGGTACAATGCAACCTTCTTTTGTCTGTAGTCTGAGCTGCAAATGTACTGGAAATGAAATGAAAATGATGTGTCATGTCGAAAGTTTAATTGTGTCACTGTTGTGACATGCTTCATTGGAATTTATCTCACACAAACTCCAGAAAAACTGAAAATTCATTTTGTGCATAACAATAATTTGCTTTTAACGTGTAGCATTATCATTATCACAGGTCTTTGTCACTTAAAGATAGATTACAGTGGGCAGAAATATTAGACTTGTGGGTGCAGAATTTATTTTTCATCTTCTGGCTTTGAGAAATACACGAGCTAGTTATAAAAAAAAAATCAAGCATTCTGAGAATAAAATCTTTTCAAAGAAAGGATTTTTTTTTTATTGATTTTATTTCTAAGTCTGCAAATTCTTTGAAAGGTGCCGTTTAGCTTTTGTTTGTAAACTGACATTTCGTTTATTTGCTAAGTCTTATTACGGTAATCGCTTTATGCTTGACAAAGGTTGATTCACTTTACAATGCAAAATCAAAAGTCAGGGGAGAAAAACATCAAACCATTTTTATAATGTTATGCTTTTTCAATGTAATGTATTTTGTTTGTATTTTCTTTATCTCTCTTTTTTATAGGATTTATTTTCACTTTTCTTATTATTTTTGCTATTTAGTGACCTTTTAAAAGTGTTAATTAGGCAATAATCAAATATGAAAGTGATATTTGATACCGAATGTTAACATCAGCTTCTTTTTTTTTAATTAGAAAAAGTTCATTGTTTACAAATGAGAAACCTATATTGATGGTGTCCTTGCCTTGAAGAAAAACAATGGCTTTTATTAAAGTATTTTTGATCACACAGTCTTTTGCTTCCATAAAAGCTTAAAAATCAAAAAAAATATTCCAGCCTGTTTTTCAAGAAAGAACCTCCACGTTGTTTGAGTGTAAAATGTTCAGTACTGGATATGAAAGTGTAGATGGGTAGAAAGTCTTTGATCTAGCGGGTAATATAAAGTATGCTAACATATCCCATACACCTACAAAAATAGCAAGAAGGAAAGAAAATGGGCTAGATTAAAGAGAAAAAAAGAAAAAAGGAAGTCTAAACGCAGTGAATGTTGGGCCTACCTAAATTATATCTTAATTTGGTCTTGTCACGTCGTACTTGAAAAAGAATTTTTTTCGAGGGGGGGGGGTAGATGGTGGTTATATAAAACAGTCAGACCTTGCAAAGCATGCCATATGTACTTTACTCCTCAAAAAAAAGTCTGGCACGGAGGAAACGTATTGCACAAGACATAAACATGTCAATCCAGACACTGAACGTGGTTAAAGATGCTTTAGGAAGTAACTTAATGCTGTGATGTGAAATCATAATATTCAGCGTAAATCCTGAAATGATGTCGCTGTCAGATAAGTCGTGTTTTGTAAGAGGAGATGAAAGATGGATGTTGGTCCTATAAAGAGATGCGAACACAGAATATTGAATAGCTATACGCCGAATCAATGAACAGAATGTCATTCACTTGTGTTGTACCTTTCATAAGGTTCTCAAACATCGCTGATCAAATTGTTGATTTATATAAAATTAATGATAATTATTGGTAGTCATAGGTTGACGCAGGGTAAAATAGACTATTGTGATTGAAATTAACCTTGCTGATATACTGTGTTCAAAGAAACCACACACATATTTGAATGAAAAAAGTATATGTCATTAAATATAAAGTTAATTGTATGACTATGCATGAATGTATTGTTATGCAAAGTTTTAATTGATTAAAAATTTTGGTAGGAAAAAAAATCATTTGATATTCATTGGTGAAAATTTTTAGTAGAACAAATGTGTGTAGAATTAATCATTAGACATTCATTGATGAAAATTTTGTTATAGGACAAGTACATGCGAGCGTTGGCAGAGACGGAAAATGTCCGACAACGGATGACGAAGCAGGTCAGTGACGTACGACTTTTCGGGATCCAAGGTTTCTGTAAGGACCTGCTGGAAGTGGCGGATATCCTCCAACAGGCCACACAGAGCGTGCCCGAGAAAGAACTACAGGAAAACAAACACTTGCGGGACCTATACGATGGGCTTGTGATGACCGAGGCGCAGTTACAGAAGGTCTTCTTGAAACATGGACTTGAACAAATTATTCCCCAAAAAGGAGACAAGTTCGATCCTCATTTCCACGAGGCTTTGTTTCAAGTTCCAGCGGAAGATCCAAGCATGGCCTCCAATGTTGCCACTGTCGAAAAATTGGGATATAAACTCCACGAAAGAACCTTGCGGCCAGCACTAGTGGGTGTGTTCAAGTCATGATGAGCCATTGGACCAGATTCATTGTGACGTCATCTTCAGACTTGTGTTTTCATACATGAACATCCACACCATGTTGTCAATTCTCAATGTCCAAGTTGAAAAATGAAAGAGAATTCAACAAATTTCTCTTACACTACTGGAATATATATGAATGTGTCCATTAAACTAGTTTCAAGACTTCTAAGCTTTGAATAGATAATTGATTTGAGAATTGATTCTACAGATGTATGAATTAATTACAAAATTGATAAAAATGGTCTATTATATTAGTGTTTTGAAGGACAGATTTGATTTCCTCATGCTTTGAATAGTATTGTACATGTATTTGGGTGTAACAGCATGAAAATAAAATCTTTTCATTGATAAACAGAGGGAGTGGATTAATTTTCATTCATACTCAAAAGAAATCCAGTGGATGATTACACTATGCAGTAAGGCTAACAGTCATACTAAATATTGAAAAACTTTGCAATATCTATGTGTCCTCTACAGTCCTCAAGCTCTCAGATGACAATAACATCTGGTATACAACTACAGATGCTGACAACTTACAATTCATGCCTTTAAGTTTTTAAAAATGTACATAAGCAAACAAAGAAACACTGTTCTACATGTACTTGATTATACATAAGTTAACACTACTTGCACACACAAGAATAAACACTGCTTAAAAAAGCATTGCTTTACAAGAAGTAAACATTGTTTTACAAAACTACATAGAAGTAAACATTGCTTTACAAGAAGCAAACATTGCTTTACAAAACTACATAGAAGTAAACATTGCTTTACAAGAAGCAAACTTTGCTTTACAAAACTACAAAGAAGTAAACATTGCTTTACAAGAAGCAAACTTTGCTTTACAAAACTACAAAGAAACAAACATTGCTTTACAGAACTACAAAGAAACAAACATTGCTTTACAAAACTACTCAGAGGTAAACATTGCTTTACGAAACTACAAAGAAACAAACATTGCTTTACAAAGCAATGTAGAAGTAAACATTGCTGTACAAAACTAAATAGAAGTAAACATTGGTTTACAAAACTACACGGAAGTAACGTTGCTTTACAAAACTACACAAAAGTAAACATAGCTTTACAAAACTACATAGAAGTAAACATTGCTTTACAAGAAGCAAACTTTGCTTTACGAAACTACAAAGAAACAAACATTGCTTTACAGAACTACAAAGAAACAAACATTGCTTTACAAAACTACACAGAAGTAAACATTGCTTTACGAAACTACAAAGAAACAAACATTGCTTTACAAAGCTACACAGAAGTAAACATTGCTGTACAAAACTAAACAGAAGTAAACATTGGTTTACAAAACTACACGGAAGTAACGTTGCTTTACAAAACTACACAAAAGTAAACATTTCTTTATCTGACTACACAGTAACAAACATTTCTTTACTACACTACAGTGAACAAACATTAATTCTGTACTATAGCTAGATTACACAGAAACAAACATTGAAATACCAGACAACACAGAAACAAACATTTCTTTACTATACTACAGTGAACAAACATATCTGTACTATTATAATAGCTAGATTACACAGGAACAAACATTTCTGTACCAGACTACCCAGAAACAAACATTACTATACTACACAGAAACAAACATTTCTGTACTAGACAACACAGAAACAAACATTTCTTTACTATACTACAGTGAACAAACATTTCTTTACTAGACTGCATAGAAACAAACATATTTTAATCAGCCTACACAGAAACAAATATTTCTATACTAGACAACACAGAAACGAATATTTTTTAACCAGCCTACACAGAAACAAACATTTCTTTACCAGCCTACGGCCATTGAAACAAACATTTTTTTTTACCAGCCTACGGCCATTGAAACAAACATTTCTCTACCAGAATCCAACAAGAACAAACATTTCTTTACCACACTACACAGAAACGAACATTTTTTAACCAGCCTACACAGAAACAAACATTTCTGTACTATAAAATACAGAAACAAACATTTCTGTACTTGACTATACAGAAACAAACATTTCATTACTAAACTACACAGAACAAACATTTCTTCACTAGAATATACAGAAACAAACATTTCTGTACTAGACTACACAGAAACAAACATTTCTTTACCAGACTACACAGAAACTAACATTCCTTTACTACACAGAAACAAACATTTCTGTATTTGACTACACAGAAACAAACATTATTGTACTAGACTACACAGAAACAAACATTTCTCTACCTGACTACACAGAAACAAACATTGCTTAACCAGACTACACAGAAACAAACATTTTTGTACTAGACTACACCAAGAACATACGCAGAAACAAATGTTGCTCACTTGACTTTTAAATGATCAAACACTTCCATACTTGACTATTTACAAATAAAT
The DNA here is from genome assembly GCF_025612915.1 of Magallana angulata. NCBI lineage: Eukaryota > Metazoa > Mollusca > Bivalvia > Ostreida > Ostreidae > Magallana > Magallana angulata. The sequence continues at coordinate 17,595,742 of NC_069114.1, read as the reverse complement.
TGTACCATTACTTGACTTCGCATATTTCATTACACTGCTCTTCACAGTACATTACAAGTAATTTACAGAAACAATTTTTCTTTACTTTAAATACTCATCTGGTTTAAAAAAAAATATTGTTGGTTTACTTCTGTCTGTGCATGAGCTTAATCCAGTGAAGGTAAACAAATACTATAATAACTAAATTTAAAGAAACTTCATACTATTTTAACACAACACCAAAAATGTATTCAAGGAACACGTACACTGTCTTAAAAAACTTCCGAAACCTTGTAGAATTACAATGAGTTTACGATCGAATATTTGTGATACATGTATTTAAGTACACATGTGCATGGGTTTGGACATTTATGATTTTATATACTAACTTGTCTGAATGTTTGCTTGGAAAAGAACAACTACATGTCAAAGATGGAAGCTTGCAATAATTTGCTCAGATGGCAGAGTGACTTGAGTACATTATTTTTTACCAACAAACGGCCAGTTAGTCTAATAAAATACATCATATTGATTCGTTTGGTATTAGTGTTTTATCCGAATTGAATGATCCCCAAGGTCATTCTGGAGGCATTTATGACTAGGACTTCAAGAAAAAAAGACATAAAAAGAGAAGAAGAATATGGGAAAAGACTGCTCAGGGACAGCTGCCATATTTCATCATTTCTTGATTCAGAAATCTATCAATGAGATTAGACATTTATTATTCAACACATTGAAAGTTCAATTAATATAGGGGAGATAAAATCATTTAAAAATCTGAGGTGGTCTCTGCATTAATGTAGGATCATCGATTGTAATGGAAATAATTCTGTTGGTTGTCCTGCATGTTTAATAACACTCTAACCAGCAAAGTTTAGGGGGAGGGGGTACTCTGTCCGTCTGCCCGTCCGACTTCGTATCCATAACGTACAAATATATTTTAAATATCACTGAGAGGTTCATAATTACAAGGGCTCGACAGTCGGGACATTTTAAGACTATATTAGTAGTGTTAGGAAATTCCTATCTCTGTTAGTCCCTCACACATGTTATTGGCCATGGTCAGCTCATTGAACTTTTCTCGTTTTTATGAATATTATAAACATTCCATCAATAAAAAGGCAAAACTGTTCAGTTTCACCGCGCTTTCCAATTGGTGAATTTATCTTCACAAAAGTTTGAAGGAGCCAATCGTAATACCGGTAGTTCATGAATTACATGTAGTGATGGGAACAAAAGGATTTGGTCGAACGTTAGTAAATGTATGGGAGAGTGGTCATGAGTTTCCGATGATTTTTAAAAAAGTCACAACATGCATGGAAAGCAGCCGTTATGGATATAATATATTTTAATGCATCTACATTATAAATACTTTGCTATTAGACGGAGACCAGAATGCAGATTTATCATATCGCAAAATCCAATTTCAGTGAATGAAGGTATATATCTTTGAACATATTTTAAAAACAATAAAAAAAACCCATCTCTGATGTGAACATAAAATGCTTTGAAGCATGTGTTCCTAATTTCTCTGACACAATTTTATTACACGTGGGAAGATGTTGTTTTGTAATGATCATTGACCCGAATCATTGTGTAATTATTTAGTACAACTAGAGTAAAGGTCACTTCAGCATCCATACGGCGAAATATCGGTAATATATAGGTTGAGGACAGGTGTTTCTCTATTCTCGTACATATACGTTCAAAGTGACAAGATCAGATTTTACGGAGTCTGGAATGAATTTTTTTATACTTAAGTTAAAAGTGTGCGTATACCTGATCAGTTAACTTAACCTGTACCCCTCCTTGATATAGCACCATATTAATTACCCCAAATTTAATACAAAAATTCTCATAAACTTCCCGTATCAATCCATTAACCGTGTCGTCGTGCCGAGGGCTATCAATTTGTGTGCTATCAGAAATGTATTTTTATTTCCAAGTCATGAATCCTCACTTTCTATATCAGCAATTGATATTCGATGTAAGATTTAATGTGACTTTTTCGCTGTTAATGTTAAATTGCTAATCTTCATTGCTAAAGAGTACACAAAGTCACAGGTTATGTTAAAGTGTTGTATTAATAATTTTTTTTTTTTCATCATCGTCAAGGTTAATTTAAACCCATTAAAAACCGTTTGGATTAGCGTTGATGGCTGCTTTATAATAAACACATGAAAGACCTAGAATCCCTGTAAACCCAAGGTCGTAATGGCGCAGAACTTCTGATGTAGAGTTGTGCAAGGTCGGTTTGTTATTGCATTATCTGACGCATTGTCTTAAGCAATTTAAAGATTGCCTGATATAAACAAGGAGAGTTATCTAACAAGTATCTTTAGGTGACATGCGCACCGTAATTACTTTTGTGTGTAAATACAATTAATCGGGATTTTGGTGAGGCTTTCCCCTTAAAATGAATCTGTTTTGCCTACTCACTTGACATGCATTTAACTTTGCATCGTCGTAGGCGTTCTCACCCCCCCCCTTCTCTCTCTCTCGTAAGCAAAATTGTTGCGTCATTTTATGATTCCTATTTTTCGTTTCGTTTCTTCTTTGTCTTCTTCAACATTTCCTGTCTGTATTTCACACAAAAAATCGTTCATTATCTTGATCATAACAATTGTTCATGACCTCCGCGGTATTCCACTGAGGTTAGTATAATTAACCCCCCTTTCACACCAAGAAATGGGTTTACGTGGTATTGTTGGTGAGCTTGCGTAGAAGAATACAACTTGGTGATTGCATTTATCTACAATGTAAAATATTGATACTATATACCTTCTCTTCTTCCGTGACTTGAGTAACGAGGCTTTAATCGATCATTTGTCCAGTGTGGCTTTGATTTACCCACAAATAAATGGTGGTCTTACATGCAAACGAATGGGATAACATCTCCAGATAATAAATTTGGCGGAAAAGCAAACTTTTGTGATCAATTATACATTTTTGTTTGGCGGTCTTTTTTTATTTCACTGACGTGCATGCTCACACATGGAGGAAACCGTTTCTGCCCGAGTTCCTACGGAGATCGTTATTTTCTACAAGGCCCCCTCCTTGTTTTGCGCCAAATCTAGTAACCCGGATGTCTGTGTTGAGGTTTTTGGCTGGACAATGAGTGTTTATTTGCCAAGACACAATGGAGCCCTTTTTCATCTTGATATAGATTGTTCTTCAAGATTTTTCAGTTTGAATAAAACTAGATCGCAGGCCCTGTTAATGTCTTTTGACACATTAATTGTGTTTTTGCTCTCTCATTCTTTCCATGCAATTGGTTCAGCAAGTTAATTTACCACGACAAAAGAAATAATTAGTCACCCTTTTTCCCCATTTTGTTTTCAGATGCAAAGTTTTCAGCTTTAACAATTTTCAAGCCAACCACAATTATTTCGGGTATTTTAGGTTTACTTTCTTTTTTAGTTGTCTTTTTATTCATATGTCTGAGAAATCGTAAAATCGATCTACATTGTATATAAAATCAAGGTATTTGTTGCCTTATTCGCGTTTTAAAAAGACTCTTCTAAATAGTGTGTATGTAATGTATATTCAAGAAACGAAAACTTTCGTTGAATTTCAGGCTATAAAATCAAGTTTTCCGGTTCCATATATGAGAAAATGTTTTACTCCGACCGACCTTTTATTTTGTTTTATGGTTTTTTTTTTAATTTCGTGTTATGAAATTGAATATAATATTACATGCCAAGTGCGTCTTATAAAACGTCACATACGTTTTTTCTCCAAATCTCATTTTGGAATTTGATGATGCTGTAAATTATGACAGTTTTTTTTTTACCGATTTTTTAAGTAGGTTTGTCATGTCAACGAACTTGGGAGTTATTTTAACCAGAATCACGATAATAAATTCAGCATGTACACATGTGTAATTAATCAAGTCGATGACAAGCGCTCTTTGTTGTTTGTCCTTATAGCAGCAAATATATTAAATACGAGTTTTGAAACCGTGATCGGTCTAATAAGAATTCACGAGGTTTTGTGAAGGGAAATCATATTGTCACGATGGACGTTTGATGATTTGTTTTTTTAAATTTCAATTTACATCAAAAGCAACAAGTTTTGTTTGTGTTTTTTTTCTTTTTGTGGATTTTTCGGCGGAAGGGGGGGGGGGGTCTAAATCTACGTTAAGATTAATTTTTATGGTTGTTACAACCACTTACTATGAAGTACTAATATCGGACGTAGATCAATACTTTATTTATCCACTCAACGATAAAATCAATGGGCAGTTATATACTGTCTATTTCACCCACATCATTTTTAGTGTTTTACCAACATATGCATACGGAATAGCGATTTTCATTCAAACAGTGTTTTGGTGTCTTCAATTTATAATTTATTGTTATTCTATAGTACATGTGTATCTCCTCGATCATTTTATAGTTGTTCAATGCTAGTTGTTGGAAGATGTACGATTAAAACCACGCTTTATTGATATTTATTGCCAGCTTATTATGTTTAAAGATTCATAGAACCATTTTAACAAAAGCTTGGACTTTGTTAGTTGTATCAAACAGCGATGTGACCGGTAGGTCTGTCTATTTCATTGCTGGCCACTCAGCCATGGCTCTTGGAAATCAACAAGATTTGTTTGGCTTTTGAGCTTAGAATATGCGATCTGTGCATCTTTCGCTAGAAACCAGTGTCATTTTTAACTTGTTTTGATGCAAAAAATAAATAGTTTCGTCCCACCGAAAGTCCAAGGTCTTATTTAAATGGTTCTAAACTGATCAACATCTAGCCACGTGGTATGTTAGTTAACCTATGCCCCTGTTTAATAGTAGTTATAAAGTGTTATTATATAGGTACGGTACTACACGACTGTGGCTTTTGAAATATGTTTGAAGATTTGTGCTCATCATATGATCATGTTTATTTGTATAGTTCTGCTCCATGTAACAAGATAGAAAAAAGATGGTTTGCTTCTTCTTCGTTTTGAATAAAGATTTACCTTTTTAAGTATTTTATTCTTTTAGTGCTATGCGGTACAGTTTTATTATTTAGGTATATGTAGCATTGTTAAATTCTATGTTAATTATGTCTATTATCACCATGTGAAATGTATATTTTACATGTTGTGAACATTTTCTGTAGTTTTAGCTTGTTGGTAAATTAACGTTATTTTCTCTTAATTCTTAATTCTGGTGAAATTCCTCCTGACTGTGATGTGATAGAATGTAAAACAATGTTGATCAAACGCTTTGACATTAAAATAGAATTATTAATAAGCGAGTTCCCCTTTTTAATGTGTACAAAGTGGAGAGTAACTAGGATTGTGTTATTAATAAGAATAAATATGGAAAATATAGCGAGTGTTGTTCCCTGGTAATCGCCTGATACGGAAAATACCCCATACGGTACAAACCAGGCGGTTATATACTATATATACAGTTTGATAATCAGTAAATATGTCATGTTGTAAATTTTGAATTTACCGCGTGACAGTAAATACAAAATTTACAAAATTTACAAAGCATGATTGTCATGTTGTAAAGTTTGTATTTACTGCCACCCTGTAAATTCAAAATTTACAACATGACAAATATATGCTGTACAGTACAATTTCAGTAAGTCTACGATGTTCTGTATAACGTCTATACAGTTTAATGTTTAGTTAGTCAATGGTGACAGTGTAATTTTTAATAAAATAAACTGTGTGCTGACAGTTTAATCTTTTGCGAAGCTGATGTACATGTACTTCAATGTTTAGCTAGCCTATGTGACAGTTTTGTGTTTTAGTAAACTATTGCCGTACACCTGTGTATGATGAACAGGTTGTTTAGTATATAAAGCGGCGGTATAGAATATCTATTTAGATAGAATCATTTTAACAAGAGCTTGGACTTTGGGTAGTTTTTTCAAACACCAATGTGACGTAGGCCTGTCTATTTCAGTGTCGGCCACTCAGCCGTGGCTCTCTGAAAACAACAAGATTTGTCTGGCTTTTGAGCTAAGACAAGGAAATCGGTACATATTTCGCTTGAAACCGCGTCATTTTTAACTTGTTTCGACTCAAGAATTAGATAGCTACGTCCTACTGAAAGTCCAAGGTCTTGTTTAAGTGGATCTAATAGAATACTGGTGTTCATTATCAATTTTCTACAATGTGTAGGTTTGGATTGTTGGAATAAAAATGCTTATGCTGCACGTATTGTATTTAGTTTATGCTCTGGGCTTTGTAAGACGACAATGAAGTGCTGCTGCTGACGAAAATTCTACTAGAACCATTTTAACAAAAGCTTGGACTTTGGGTAGTTGGTGTCAAACAGCAATGTGACGTAGGCATGTTTATTTCATTGTTTGCCACTTTAGCCATTGCTCTTTGAAATCAACAAGATTTGTCTAGCTTTTGAGCTAAGACTACGCAATCTCTGTATATTTCGCTAGAAACCAATGTCATTTTTAACCTGTTTTGACGCAAGAAATAGATAGTTACGTCCTACCGAAAGTCCAAAGTCTGTTCAAATGGTTCTATGTTCTTTTCCATTGGTTGTCTATATGAGGCTAAAAATGTTGTGTTGGTGATAGTAAATAAATTGTCGGAAAGTCACGAAGGCGTTGGTATTTTGTACATTTACTTTTTGTGTGTGGGATAACATTATACATGTATATTGTTTTCAACCTCCAATTTCCATTAAATGATGATTATAAACAAACTGTGCGTGGTTTTATTGTCTGCGTTGATCAGTGAATTGCATCAAACACAATAAAATTCGACAAAAGTATAATAGATTCCTTTGTGTTGGCGCTTCCATTAAGATTATCATGGTTAATATATGATCTGGGTTTTTTTAAACAAACACCATATTCTACGAAAACACATTTGTTAATACGTATATGCTCGTAGAATATTGCATTGTGTTTTATATACATATGGATCATGTAATTTGGCATTATAATTTTGGAACTCTTCTATAGATATGCACAAGTGATGGCTGGTCATTGAATCCGAACAAAATCAGCACCAAGGGTTAAGTCTATCAAAGTCGAGCATGCTTCCAAAATACATGTCCATTTTAAAAACGGTGAGCAACAAGTTGTAGAACGAGACTATCAGGGACGTATATACTAACGGGATAGGCAACTCTCGCAAGTCTCGCCGAAATCACGCGGTATGTTTAGTATATACGTCCCTAAGACTATATATGCACGTCTACACTGGTTCTTTTGAAAATCAAGTTGGGTTGTAATTCATTGTAATACTAATATCTTTTCAAAATATTTGATTGAACGTATAGATAACGAAAATGATTTTTAATGAAATCTTTATGGAAATACCAAAAATTGTGCATCACTTGCTATTTTTCTAAGTAAAACCATTTTAACAAGAGCTTAGACTTTTAGTAGTTGTGTCAAACTGCAATGTGACGTAGGCTTGTCTGTTACATTGTAGGCCACTCAGCGATGGCTTTTTTAATTCAATAAAATTTGTCTGGCTTTTGAGCTAAGGCAACGCAGTCGGTGTATATTTCGCTTGAAGCAAGCGTCATTTTTTAAAACTTATTTTGATGCAAGAAATATATAGATAGTTACGTCATACGAAAAGTCCAACGTATTTTTAAAATGGTTCTATTTGCCTCTTGCTGAGTTTCTTGCCTTTAACCGTGTACTTATAGTATCTGTGAATAGTACACATAAACACAGCATGGAGAACCTGGAAACCTAGAAACCCATCTATAATAATTGAAACGCAATGACTCGTATTGTTTTAATTTGTTTCCTCTGGGTTACGAACCATCTGAACTTCACGAATTTTCCAGAATTAGACCCGAACCAAAACAAAGCGTCAAAGTGCATAGCAAATGTTTCTATTTTTATTGAGTTGAGCTAAATTGCCTGCTATGTTCTAATGCACTGAGGCAATATAGGAATGCCATTGTACAACATCATCAACAGTACAAAACCAGCCGGAATATTGAAGACAACAAAATTGGCGTCCTGTTTTGGAGAAGTGACGATATATATATATACACTTTCCAGGGGGTAAGAAAGGGAATTATAATGTAATGTAGCCATATATATATGATTTATGTTTCAACAGACATCGCCATTTGCATTTTGTATTTGTAGCGCGTCTTAAATCCAATTCATTTCGCATCTCGGTCGGGGCCTTTTGTCTCTGCTTTAATAGACGGGGTTCTGTCTCCCACTGAGCTAAATCATGCTTAAAAATAATTTTCAACAAAAAAATGCGTTTGTATTATTTATTGTACACGTGCATGTAAGTTAACTTTTCCTAGAAAAAAAAAACCATTGTAAGTTATATGGTACCATCAGAGTAGGTGCCATTTAGATTTATCTCCACTGCGCAACAACATTAAAATTCGAACTGAAATCTAATCACAATAACTTGTGACGTCTCATTAAGAATGGCATATTCTGGACAGGACACAGACAAAAATTGATATTAAAATGAAAAAGAATCATGGAAGATTTAAATACATGAACTTTGTCATAAAAATTTGTTTATCATCTGCATTTTTTTTTAAATTGCATTCTTTAGTGTTTCATGCGGTTATTAATCTAGCAAGCAGTACAAAAGAAACGAAACCAGCGCGTATTCAATGGTCACTACCTATTTTGCCCATATGAAACACTAAAGAATGCGTTTCGGTTTGAGTTACTCTTCAATTGTCCATAATATTATAAAGTTAGTAAAATTAAGTGAAAATACCACATAAAGATAGAGTGTATTCATACGCAGATCCGACAAATTGATTTTTATACTGAATTGGTTCGTGATTGGGCTTTGTCAGTGGCTATATGAACGCTATCAGATTCCCGTATGGTACTATCAGAGTAGGTGCCATTTAGATTTATCTCCATTGCGCAACAACATTAGAATTCGAACTGAAATCTAATCACAATAACTTTGTGGCGTCTCATTAAGAATGGCATATTCTGGACAGGATATGTAACACAGACAAAAATTGATATTAAAATGAAAAAAGAATCATGGAAGATTCAAATACATGTACTCAACTTTGTCATAAAAATTAGTTTATCATCTGCAATTTTTTTTAAAATTGCGTTCTTTAGTGTTTCATGCGGTTATTAATCTAGCAAGCAGTACAAAAGAAACGAAACCAGCGCGTATTCAATGGTCACTACCTATTTTGCCCATATGAAACACTAAAGAATGCGTTTCGGTTTGAGTTACTCTTCAATTGTCCATAATATTATAAAGTTAGTAAAATTAAGTGAAAATACCACATAAAGATAGAGTGTATTCATACGCAGATCCGACAGATTGATTTTTATACTGAATTGGTTCGTGATTGGGCTTTGTCAGTGGCTAGATGAACGCTATCAGATTCCTTTTGAAATAAGGGGGAACGTTCAGTTGATGTAGATAAAGTTCTCAGGTATATATACACCTGCGTCTAGCTTTCAGATACGGTATACGAGTGATATACTTGATATTAATTCATAAATACGAGTCTCCGCCTATGTCACAGATCTCCACATATATAACTAGAGTCTTTTTTTATTAACATAGTCATGCTATCTTATAAATATCTCTCGTGGAATACAGTGTATGCATAACTTTTGGCAGCCTTATAAATGAGATGGGGGTTAAAGATTTCGTTATAATTGATCCGTCATGTCACTTATGTGCATTAACTACCTGAAAAAATATTTTCCAAAATTATTCTTCAACATCTGTTGTATAATGGAATTTTTTCTTTTTTTAGATTTATCTTGGATAAGAAATGGCGTGTATTATAGTGAACGCACCTACGTGTGCATGTGTGTTTCTTATTTCATTGGCCATATGCTACCTCCAACTTCCGACCCGCTAAATCATTGTCAATTTTTTTTGTACTATGAATCATGACCATCTTTAAAGATATTAAACTTTTTGTTTGAAAATGAGTGTTTGTTAATCATCGATTGGATTGGATAACACCAAGGTATTGATGAGGTCAAATAGCAGTAAACTTCCTCCTAGTTAAGGATGTACATCTACAATGTGACGTCATTCATCCTTGAGGGGGGAAACTAAAACCTGCGCGGATTAAGTGCTGCAATCCATCAAACAAAAAATTTAAACAAACTAATATATCTAAATATTCATCTAAAGAACAAACATGAACTCATCAAAGAAATTAATTCCCTGGCAAACACCCGTCTCCGCTAATTATAAGGTAAAGAATACTTTCATCGTAGGTCGAACTCGAACAAAAGACAATTAGTCTGGAACAATACGGTTGAATAACGAGTAAACTATTTCATCATACAGAGGCGTGGATATTAGTATAACAAACAATGCAATAATAGAAATGGAGCATTATACTTGTGAATAACAAAAGCGAAAAATCAACCTTGTTCATGTTTAATGTATAAAGCAACTTTTTAGCAACATAACATACAATACAATATTAACTAACCAAGGAGAACAGAAACTTCATTCGGCACACCTCGGCAGATTCGTACCTCATCTAACATAGAGCAATTTCAAAAAGGTGGAACTGCATCAGGAGTTAAAAATGTTGAAATTACGACAATCAAAAATGAATACGCATGTAGTAGCTACAAAAAATCTCAAAATAAGGAAGAATTTCATATTATATAACATACAATACAATATTAACGAACCAAGAAGAAAAGAATCTTAACAGAGCAACAAGAAGAGTAGCAAGTGCAGCAGGAGTTAAAAATGCTGCAATTACGACAATCTAAAATCAATAAATTTAATTTAAGAAGTATTTTATTCAAGTTAATAGATACATTGAAATGGATTGAACAGCAGGTATAATGCCTATTTATGTTCTCTCCTGTAAAATAAATAATAAAATAAATACGTGTGTAGCTACAGAAAATCTCAAAATATGAAAGAATTTTATAATATACTTATGAAAAATTCATTTTCAGAACACAACTGGACATACATGTAAGACGAATCTGCCTACTTCCAACCTTTATCTTTCATATTGATTTCACATATACTTAAACAAAATTAAAAAGACTGAAAATCTGAACCAAAGATAAAGTTATGTTGAACAATCAAAGGACTTCATTTTTACAGTCGGATTTGTGATGACTTCTTTTTTAGCAATAAAGAGGTTAAAGGTTAAGGTTAAAATATTCCATCGATCGTGGGAACTTTTTTGGGATTCTCTTACTAGTTTTAAAAAACTGAATTGTTTTCTCGTAGAAATATTCTTGCTAGAAATAAAAACAGCAACGTAAAGTAAAAAAAGTATAACGTATTTTCATATGTTAATGATTTTTTTTTTTTTTTGGTTGAAAATCGAGGTATATTTTGAACTAGGTCGTGATTGTGATAACACAATTTCAACATGTTTGGTCAATTCAGAAGGATGCAAACGCTTAAGAGATGAAACAAAACAGGAAACTCGTATAAAGCTCTGGGTCATGCACCGGCAAACATTGGGTAGAACAAAACCACAAAATCATGTCGGATCCTTACTAAAATGTGTAGATCATACGAGGCATACCGGAATCCAAAGAAGGAAGAAAATTGGTATAATTTCTTAATTGTTTAAATTCACTTTACTGAAAGTCAAAAGTACAAAGACAAATATCAACGCCTTGCACACTGTCTAATAATGCTGGTGATATCAAAAAGGGGGAGAAAAAGAAAATCTAGACATAAACGTATAATATTACAAATACCGCGGTCAAGCTAATGACATAAGTTGCTTTATATCATCATACATTTGCTAATATCTGAAAAGTTATAGGCACACAGGTAACTTTCTCTCATAATATTAAAGAATTCACGCGGATGTAAACCTTTCACCGAATATTGTCAGCATCACAGACAGGTTAATGCTGGTTGATAGACTATTGTTTTAAATATTGACCCAGAGAGAACGAAACTGAGCAAAACTATAAGAAGGTTGTGGTCCAATGCTCGAATGTTTGTATTTTTTTTCTTTGCTTAATGTTAGTACATGACCGAAAATACTTGTATCAAGTCATTTTGAAGTTTAAGGCTGATCGGATGGTTAATTAGTTGACAATCAAGGCCCCTTAAAGTATTGAAATAAAAGTGGAAAGATTTCAAGAAAAACCTCGACACCTTTACAAAATCGTTGCATGCTGGAGTAAGATGAAAAGGAGGAAAATTGCATTTATGCAATTTAAAAATTATTCAATTTGTCATTTAAACGCATAAGATTTATATACTCGAAGTTATATAAATTTTGCATTTGTGTTAAAATCGAAACATAGAAAATTACTGTCTTTCGTCATATACTCATGAAAAAATATTAACGAAGTACACAAAAATATGATTATGTAAATATACTTTATTTTTTAGTGTACTTAAATCTAAATAAAAACCTGTGGCTAACTTGAATGGCTGTATTTTGTCTAAGAATAGACATCCTTTATTCTTTTCTGAAATACGTATTTTGACTTTAATAAGATTCTTGCCTGGGGCTTTTCATCTCGTTGCTAAATAAATTGACTGAAGTTTTCTTTAACATCAATTAGATGACACATGGCGCTTCTCTTTTTTTTCTCCCCTTGACAACAAAATAGCTCTTCAGAACTTCGAACCCAGTCCCCACTTTGGTTTGGTGCCAGCTAATGAAGTGTGACAGTCCGGTCATGGTTCACTGCCCCCCGTCAAGCTGCTGTTGCTACAGAAGAGGGACCCTAAACGCACTTAAAATGAACAGGGTATATAAACGAGATTTGAATTATACAGACAGTATCAGCTTACTTATCAGAAGATATTATATAGCCTAAGTACTTTAGAACACCGAACTCACAATTGTGACTTATTCGCACCAGTACTCTTATATCATAGTTATAAATTATAAAAAAAAACAACAAGTCTTTGAAGTCTTCGTTTATTTTAATAATGATTGAATGTCAGATGAAACCGCAATCGTGTTCTCTCCTTTCCTTTATAAAACAAAACAAAAAATAAAAAAACTCGGTGGTCGTCTTCTTTACAATCATTCATATTCAGAATCTGTGCAGAGTTATAATTCCGATGATTTATGTTCTATCCAATATTAAGATTTCTACGGCGTAACCGGCGCTGACGTGGTTCTTACTTTGTAGCGGAGGAATATGAATGGACAGTTCCAGAAGATAATAACGGACGCCGTCATGCATGTTTCTAGGATTACAGTACACTGGTGTGAATATCATCACTGAAATATTGATATCTTTCAAAAATATATGTCGGTTAATCTTATAGCTCGACGCAGCCATCATTTCAATAATTGGTTTTATTACAGTCTCCCCCCTAGGAGAAGATTTAAAGGAGACATTATAAGCATTTATAAACACACTAAGTAAATGGGAGCCGAATTCGTAAATGGCCTCTCAAAATAGTATTAATGTACGCAAGAAAAAAACAACAAAATTCCATGGGAATAAAGGTATAAGCCACAGGTATATTTTACAGGGGTGGCGTCCATAGGTACATGGAGGATCTTCATTGTGCTGCAATTTAATGGTGGCCATAATTCACATACTGTAGAGCGAAAAGAAGATGAGAATATGGAAGTGTAAATCTTTGGACATTTTGATATAAAAGACATATACTTATGTGTTTTATTGATACAGATTTAACACAACATGTAAGGAGCTGGTCATTTTGCACCTTAAGATTTTTTAAAGAGTAATCTCCCCTTGATGAAAAAAAGAAAATTTTAATTTCGTCAAAATATCTGCGGTAAATGATTGATTTTATTTCATATTTTAATAAAAAGACAGTTTATGCAGGTATTAACCAAAAGAGGTTTACTAATCATAAGTTACTTTTTACAATATCTTAATAAAACATGCGTTGCCCATATACTTCAATGCAAAATTCAAGGTGTAATTAGTTGGACCATAATCAATATTTTGAAAATTCCTTCGGTGAAGTATTTCATTTTGATAACACCTTCAAAATGATATCATGATTAAGAATATCGGACCATTCATTTATTAGGTACAAAATGTGGTCGTTATACATCGAATACCTTAGAGAGCAAAATAGATCAAAATAACTCAAAGCGTACATGCGTACCTTGAGTCTATATTTAGTGGTTGCTATCCCCCCCCCCCCCCCTTCCGCTTTTAAAAAAAAATCACATTTTTTGAACAATTTTTTTTTTACTTTACGCGATAAACACGTGTCTGTAGTTGCGTCGAGCTGTGTATATATTTTTGTTTTCTATAAAAAGGAAGATATCGAGAGACATCATAACAATAACAAGAGGCCCATGGGCCACATCGCTCACCTGAGGAACAATAGGTATGATAAAATCAGCTCAATGGAGTCATAATACAAACTATCTGGACAATATACAATAATTCATGTAAATCCTGTATAAATAAAATCCATTTTCCCCTGGATATTCTAATGTTTATAATCATTAGTCCCTTTTCTAACAGGATGATTTTATAGTCATATCATGTGTTGAGTATTGCAGTTCTCAAAAAGATCCCTAACAATAGTTTATATATGGGATATAAACGTACAGTAAACTCTCAACCTTCTCGTGAGGCCAAAGAATTGTCCTGAGGCCAAAGTCTTAACAATTATAAAGAATCATCTGGCTGATTAGTTTCTGAGAAGATTTTTAAAGATTTACCCTATAAATTCCTTTGTTAAACTTTGACCCCCCCCCCCATTGTGGCCCCACCCTACCCCTGGGGATCATTATTTTCACAACTTTGAATCTACACTACCTGAGGATGCTTTCACACAAGTTCCAGCTTTCCTGGCTGATAAGTTTCTAAGAAGAAGATTTTTAAAGATGACTCTGTTTATTCCTATGTAAAACATCGACCTCCCATCGTGGCCCAAACCTACCCCCAGGGGTCATGCTTTTCACAAATTTGAATCTACACTAACTGAGGATGCTTCCACACAAGTTTTAGCTTTCCTGGCTAATTAGTTTCTGAGAAGAAGATTTTTAAAGATTTACTGTATATAATCATATGTTTAACTTCAATCCCCCATTGTGGCCCCAACCTACCCCCAGGGGTCATGATTTTCACAACTTTGAATCTTCACTACCTGAGGATGCATCCACACAAGTGTCAGCTTTCCTGGCTGATTAGTTTCTGAGAAGAAGATTTTTAAAGATTAACTGTGTATATTCCTATGTAAAACGTCGATCTCCCATTGTGGCCCAAACCTACCCCCGGGGGTCATGATTTTCACAAATTTGAATCTTCACTACATAAGGATGCATCCACACAAGTGTCAGCTTTCCTGGCCAATTAGTTTCTGAGAAGAAGATTTTTAAAGATTTACTTTTTATATTCATATGTTAAACTTCGACCCTCCATTGTGGCCCCACCCTATCCCCAGGGGTCATGATTTTCACATCTTTGAATCTACACTACCTGAGGATGCTTCCACACAAGTTTCAGCTTTCCTGGCCGATTAGTTTCTGAGAAGAGGATTTCT
This sequence comes from Magallana angulata, assembly GCF_025612915.1. Classification (NCBI taxonomy): domain Eukaryota; kingdom Metazoa; phylum Mollusca; class Bivalvia; order Ostreida; family Ostreidae; genus Magallana; species Magallana angulata. The sequence goes on along the minus strand of NC_069114.1, from coordinate 17,580,354 downwards.
AAAGATTTACTCTATATATTAATTTGTTAAACTTCGACCCCCCATTGTGGCCCCATTCTCAGGTGAGCTAAAAAGGTTAAGTTTACAATTCAATAAGTTGGTTTCTGGAAGAACAGATTTTGAAAATTTTCGTAATAAATATTGACAATTATTTTACTTTTTAAAGCGCTAAGCATAGCTCAGCCCTTTATTGTCGTTAGACTTCAACTTCCGGTGCATCGAATAACCGCCCCCTCTAAGCAAAAGTATACATCATTTAAACTGGTTAGGGAACCAGTTTCAGAGGTTTATGCACATAACTGCACGGGCTATTGTGAATCTAATTTACGGGTTATTGTGAAATTAATGTACGGGGCTTACATACATCATTGCAGGGACTGTCATGCAGTGATGAGGAAATATAGTGCGTATACAGAAGCTGAAATGCTATATACATATATCTGTTATATACATACAGAAGCTGGGTTAGCGCTTTTCAGTACTATCAGTACTTTGATTTAATCTTTAGCTTTTAAGATCTGTGTACAAACATAGAATTGCTAGCAATTCTCTGTATCTTGCTTATAATTCGAAGCAAACACTCAAAAATGGTTAGTAAATAGAAATTGTTAACAATTAAACACAAGAAACATGCACTACATGTATAACAAATAAAGAACACAATTTATTTTTTCGAAATGAATCATATATATACATGTATATACCTACATATTTCCGTAAGCGATATCAAACTCTATTTAAACTGAATAAACTAGAAAAAATGCCGAGCATCTTAACAAAAACCTATTGCATTAATCTACCATTACGCAAAAAATAATGCCGAATTACCGATAGAATGAATTGTATTTCAGTACTCCTACATCAGATTTTGCTTAATTTGCGCAGGTAAACAGTTAACGTAACTGTTTGATTTACCGAAGTCTCTGTTTGATTTGATACGTAAAAATCACGAAATACAGACGACAGTTTCCAGGTTACAAAGCATAAATAATGAAAACGAAACGAAAATCAGAACAAGCTAACATCAACGTCATGTGTGAAAACTGTCAACGCATTGAAATATTTAGCCTCAATTTACTTCACAAAATCGGCACCAATATATTTTTCATGTTTCAAAAATTTCCCTTCATACGCGAACTGTTGCACAACAAGCAAATTCATCATAGTCAGATCGACCCTTTTTCGTATAATGTCATGGCTGCTTTAAACAAAGAACCTCGTTTTAGAAGTATGGAATACGAGTCTTGGTAAAATGGGTAAGCAAAACCGGGCCGTGGCAAAATAAAGCCGGGGCAGATCGGCAATCGTCAATTCCAAATACGCATTATTTTGCAGCAATATTTACAGCAAATACAAATATACTGGTCCATCAAATATCCTGAAATTTTAATGAGATTGGCAGATTAATAACTGCTTTTCTTTTGTTTTGCCCAGGCCAAGTCTTGTCTACCCATTTTACCGGATGCCGAATCCGAGGCTATTAAACTTTTCCTTTATTATTATTTTCGTAATAACTCAGATTTGAAACAGTATTAGACCTTAATTTTTGCAATTTATATTTTCCTTCCCATAAGGATAATTTATGCTAAACTACGTTGAATTGGAATCAGTAGTTCTTGAGAAGAAGATTTTTAAAAATGCACCCCCCTTTTTCTACAGTTTCAAGGTTTTCTCCGCTTTGAATACAGATCGGACTTTTATTTCTGCAATTTATATTCGCCCTCCCATAAGGATGCTTTGTGCCAAATTTGGTTGAAATTGGATAAGCGGTTTTAGAGAAGAAGTTCAAAATGTAAAAAGTTTACAGACGGACAGACAGACGGACAGACGGACAGACGGACGGACGGACGGACGGACGGACAGACGGACGACGGACAAAAAGTGATCAGAATAGCTCACTTGAGCTTTCAGCTCAGGTGAGCTAAAAACTAAATATCAGTAAGTTACACATTTCATGCTAGTGCATGCAGTCCAACAAAATGTACTTCAGTTTGGCATTCAAGACAATTTTTTGAAAATTAAACAGTAGAATAATTTTGCATAGCAAAACTGTCAAGTTGCTCAATACACCTTTGAAACATCAAAATTTCAAGTACGAACGCGAGTTCAAATCAAGTACACTTTCCCTAGCCTGTATACGATCTTGCAAGTCCTTACTTATCCCGTCTATATAACTCCCATGTGTACTTTTTGTTTTCAAGAGGAACACGCAAAAAGAAAAGTGTCCAAAAATGCTACTCAACTCTGATCCGAGACATTGCGCGTCTTAAAGAGAAAATGACAGGCCTAAATAATAGGGAGGTGTATCTTAATAATTTGAATTGAAAATTATCGAAGATCAAACAAGAAAGAGTTTCTAATCTACAATCATATAATGTCTTATATAGTATATGTCTTTAAATTTGATCGGCTGCACTCGAGTTCACGTTCATTATATTCGGTCTGCTAAACTAGATGACGAGTAATTTCTTTAGGAGTTTGAACACGTAAGGTTGTTAAAGATCTTTAAATATGTTTTCAATTGATCGTGGAAAAAAAAGTGAAAACACAATATTCGTTTTTAAACGGAAAATTGCTATAAACGGCCACATTATTCATGCACTTGAAATTAATATCTGCAGTCAACAGAGACGAAACGAAAAAAAATAGGGATCATAAAATGACGCAGCAATTTTGCTTACGAGAGAGAGAGAGAGAGAGAGAGAGAGAGAGAGAGAGAGAGAGAGAGAGAGGGGGGGGGGGTAGGTAAGGTTGTTTTCTTCCTGTGTCACTATCTAACAACTTTTTTGATTTATTAAAGTATCGACGTGATGATAGGTTTATAATTCATTAATTGTAAGTAGATTTATAACCTCTGTAATAGAACCAATAAAAATATCAATGAATTGCCGGTAACAAATATGGGATTTGTTTATGACTTTTGATATATACAATTTCTTTCGATTTGTATCTTTTAAGACTTTTTTTCAACTAAAAGGTATTTTTCGAATTACATACCAGTACAAAATGTACCATGGTATTTTTAACACAGAAGTTCGAAGTCGGGGAATATATTGTATTAGAACTTTGCATTATGTAAGAAAATGGACCATCATCAACTTATAAATTTTCTATTGAAAATAAAATGTACAAAGATTAAAGGTCCAAAGAATAAAATAGCCAAAGTACTTGACATGAAAGCACTGACACGCCCCCCAAACGGTCACATACAGCTTTAACTTGTCGACCTACAAATGATTAGAATTGAAAAACTTCTTCAAATACTTTCATGAAATAATTTTCTACAGAGAGTAAACTTGGTTTTTCGTGGATAGTTTCAACAATAAATTTCTTTACCCTTCCTCAAACTCGCCATTTTCATTTTAAAAATTTCGAATCTCCGAATATTCATGGAGTGCATGCTAAATGAATAAAAAAAAGTTTGTCATGGATGAACATTGCACATCATTAGTCTGGCGAAAAAGTTCGAGAAGAAATGTTTATTTTTCATTGCATGGGCATTCAAATATTGCCAAGTAACAATTCTTGTTTTGTTTACATGCAGGTGTTTCAAGTCAGAGTACGTGGCATGTGTGCTTTTTGTTCCCAGCTAGAAATATGGAAAGGTTCTCAACCTATGCAGACAATGTTTATTGTCAGGGCAGAGTATAGGACTTCTTAGTACATGAAAACTTACTACGCACAGCTCTGAATCTACTCTAGCAAGATCTAAAGGCCGCGATTTGTCACGCACTCTGATTAAATGTTATTACCTTACATATATCTATAAATTCATATATTACATTTCATATGACGGTCGCCATTTTTCCTCTACTAAAAAAAAAAAATACAGCATTCATTTTTTTGTCGTTGGAGGGGTAATTGCGTTTAATGGCCCCCGAGAGTGAAATTTCACGATTCTGGATCTCAATTCATTGTATAAAACGGTGAACAAGTAGGTTACGCATATAGAAGGGTTTTTTGACGATTGTGTGATAAGAATCAATTATGCTTTTAAATGAGCAGGATTTTAAATTTATTGTAACTTAAAAATGGGGGGAACTATTTGATCAACGCCGATAGGGAACTACGGTCTTGAATCTCCAGTGAAGAAATATTTCTTCTCATGCCCATGATCAATTATGAGTTGCACAATGACCCGACGTCAGAATTTAGCTTCAGACAGTGTCTCTAAAAAGATCGCGGGATTTGGTTCCACCGAACCAGAAAGCTCTCTTTTCAGTCTCCAGTCAAAGTATTCCACAATAGCTATTTATTGTGCAAACAGTGTTTACCGTTTGTTCAGTCCAAAGAATTTTTTTTCTCTCTCTCTCTCAACCCTTCTGTGCACACTATGACGTGTTAACCGAGTTTTCACGTAGTTGCAGATGAACAATAAAGATGTTAATTCATTAACTGAGTTTTTCATTCAAGTAAACGATGTAGATCCAAAAAAGAAGAGGAATTAAACCAAATTGATTTTTTTTTTGCCTCAGTAGTTTGTGCAAAAGAAAAAAAAACTCAGCCTGGATAAAATGTTAATGGCGAAACGCAAAACAGGAAAGAAGGTGGAGTGTTTTACAATTGAATTATGTATACTCTCTCTCGCGCGATTAAGTTTAAAAAAAAAAGGGATACATGTAATGTATATAAGCTGAACAGACAAAAAAGAGAACAATCTCTGATTACATGTGGTATATCGTTTTCTTACATAATAAGCACCTGCAGCCACGCAGGGACGCTAAAGGTCATGAGCTCAAACGAAATCCTTATCAACTTTAGGTGAATTCTAACTAGGACGCCAACTAAATTAAAAAGATACCTTATCCAAAAGGATGAAATTATTACGCAAGCATGCCAGGTGGAATGTTCAAACGTTGACCCCAAAAGTATATAAATACACTGGTACATGTATATTATCTTGAGATGTTCCAACATGTTCTCGGTTTTCAGAATGACCGTTTTTTGAACTGTTACCTACAAGATTGCAAGTACACTCGCTCTTCATGACAGAAGTACTTCAACCATTCTTGAGTTTATGGGATTTTTAAAAGTTATTTTATTACAAGGGCTGGGGTTGATTGAAAGCAAGCTACAACATATTTAATGGCCCAATGCATGTATTATGTATTTAATAAATTCCAGCAGATTCCAGAAATGGCACAGCTGCTGAAAATAGAATTTTTCCGACATACCATGGCGATAGCATTTTCCACTACCCTCATGAAATTTCATTTCCATGAAACTTTATACAGTGCAGTTGTCTATCACAGACAAAACATTATTTCAAAATACCTTGACATATTTTCTAAATTGCTGGCAAAACGCAAGATAACAAGATGCCTTATGGGTCACATGGCTCATCTCGCAATTTTTGGTTTCATTTTTTCTTTCACAAATCTCTGAATTCAGGAAGGGAGGGGTGCACAGTAAGAAAAAAATTCCAGACCTGGATTATATAACTTCATACCAATAAACCAGGATGCTTGTTAGCTCTGAATATCGGAGATAAAGATTTTAAATTTGCTGTTCATCAAAGGATGTCACTTGCCAAGTTTAGTTAAATTTGGCATACCTGTTCAAAAGAACAAGTAGAAAGTGTTGAAACTTCATAGATGGACATACCAGACAAGGTAGAACCATTTTAACAAGAACTTGGACTTAAGGTAGTTGTGTCAAACAGCAATGTGACGTAGGCCTGTCTTGCTGGCCACTCAGCCATTGCTCTTTGAAATCAACAAGATTTGTCTGGCCTTTGAGCAACGACTACAAAATCGGTGTATATTTCGCTTGAAACTGCGTCATTTTTTACTTGTTTTGACGCAAGAAATAGATAGCTACGTCCTACTGAAAGTCCAAGGTCTTGTTAAAATAGTTCTAATCCAAGACACTTGGTGATTATAGAAATGCTTATCCCAGCCAATTCGGCTCTGGTGAACTTAAAATAAAAGCTAAAAATACAAAAAAAACCCTCCAAAATAATTCAAGGAGAGGGCATTTGCTTTCTAAAATGGGTTCAGGTTAGTTACACTAGCTTTCCATTTACCTCTAATTTGTTAACCTTTCCTCCAAAACTTAACTGAACTCAACACGTACATGTTAAATGTGTTTCTTCTTCTGTATTATAGGCTAACACTATCTTCCTTTTCTATTCTAGGAAAAATGGATTGTCATCGTGTGACAAACATCGATTCGTAGTAGGGGCTTGGATTTACTTATCAAAGATAAGAGATTGCCAAAATTTCATCCGGTTCGGTCGATTCAGTTCCATCTAAGCATAGTATCTAATCCTTAACTCCTTTGCTATTCAAAAAGAATTTAAGGGGAAAGACATTGAAATACATGTAAATAAAAGCCAAACTTGTTGTAATGTTGTCACCCATACTTTTTTTTTATTCAACAATAGACAAATTGCTGTTTTGAGCAACACAATGATATCATCTCATGAATAGCTTCATTGCCAATACATAAACTAGGCCATAAATGACAACAGGAAATCTTTTAAACAATTAACAAAAATGTGTTGTACTTTCTCCATTTCATTTTTCCTGAATGACATATCAAAGAAAAAAGCAGAAAATGTCAAGTTTTGAGCTATTTTCAGTACAAGTATAGGTCATGGATAATATTATGTATTCAATTAATTTTTTTTTGGCAATTATGTTCCATTAACTAAGTATATAATTCTACTTAAAGAGAATCCATATTGACAATAACAGGTAAATGCAAAAACATCTACACGTAGACACGTATAAAATTTGGTCACTACAGAAACATTCATTAAATATTAGCACTATCATATTGTAGAAATTGTTTCAACATAACTGCAGTACTTGTCTGATATCTTTTGGTCAAAGCTTGAACAACAGAATTACATAACGGACTGTAATAATATGCATTATCATAACACTCATAGCATCACACTTCATTTATCTCTCGTGCTCACGCCTAGTGCACACAAATTCTTGGATCCACCGGATACATTTTGACATGAGATCACAGTGGAAGGATCAAAAGAAAAAATTGTTAAAAAATGCCCAGAACACAACGTCACAACAATGAACATGGACGATATGTGCATGCATCAGGTGCTTGATGGGAATGCGGAGCATCATGTGATGACAGAGACTTGGATAATTAATTTGCCAACAAATATTTCAGTAAACCAAGATTAGGTGGATATGAAAATTAATCTCCAATTTACTTTTAATCAGTAGTTTATCAATAATTGCTTATCATCAAATCTACAGAGTTTGAACTATTATTTTCCTCTGACAAAAAGTGAGAAAAACTAAATAGATTGAAAAATATGGAGATTTGTAAAGTTTGAAGAGTTAAAAAAAAATTTAATACCACTCTGATCTGCATGCTCATTAAGTAGCTATGAAATGGACATTGACTTTTAGATCTCTTTACATAAACAAAACATATACATGTATACGGTTAAAATCTTCTAAAATCTGAACAATATTCAAAACAATGTTATATAAGACCACCCGATGTAAGCAATAGGGGCATTATGACAAACATGATAATTTGGGGGGAAAGGGGGGGGGGGGGTAGGAGGGTAGGGAAGGGGGGGGGATTTTCTGTTTATATAACCAGTCATAAACAGAACAAGTTGACAGAAACAGGTTTAAAACACAAATACAATGCCATCACTCATTTGCTGACTCTCACTTGAAACATGTTTAAACAGTCAAGTAAAACACACACTAAATGCATTCGGGTACCAATATCAAGCATGCCATATAACTTTTACCACTGGTACTTAACATCATAAGGCGCTAGGAATTGGGCCCCCACAACCTTGATTTTTGCACCTTTGGCCAGGCTGGGTATTAAAAAAAGGTGGATCGATATTCACTTACATTCAAGCAGGGACGAGAAATCAATAGACGTCTTCTAGGTTATAATAAAACACAGCAGAGACTTGTATTTAAGCCGTCCTGTTATTATGAATGATATCTGATGCGTCATCTTGAAAAATTCCTCTTCTTCCAAGGTTGTGGGTCCCTGTCATTTTAGAAGGATTTCTCCATCACAGTGCAACTGATGGTGCATTAACTTGTGACCACACTCACATCGTGAAATGGTACATCATAACAATTGCTCATCGATTAATTAATAATGCACTCACGTGTATGTACAATGTAGATATGCAGTATAAATTCCTAAGAATTCAAGATATGTTAATATTCTGTCTCAAAATGAAAAGAAAAGAAGATGAAGAGAATTTGACTCGTGGACACACTTACAAAGCAATAAAGAGAATATTTCCCCTCTAAATTTTAATAAAAAGCATCTTACAATTGTAGCACTTGTTTCTCAAAAAAAAAAAAAAAATAACAAAAAGCTTGCACACATGAGAGAATACAAAAGCGATACGCTGCAGTGACTGGGAATTGTTGCAGTGGTTGATGGGTAATAGTGAGTATGGTCTAGAGGTAGGAGCTGCCGAGCCAGAAGATTTTTTCCCTGAACGATTTGTCCTCCCTGAGGCCCAACAGTCAGAGACATTCCACCGCGTGCCAATGTCTATCTACACACACGAATTAGGCAGTTACTACTCCAGCACATAAAAGCTTTGACATGCTTCAATACTGACTACCATCTACTATTTGCAACTTGCAAAGGCCGACATACATATATAAAAATCTAAGGAGTTTTCTCCTCCAATTCCTTGAAGGAGAGGTTTTTCAAACTAAAACCCATTTCATCACAGAAATACTTGATTTCATCACAAAATACATTACTATAGATTCCAGTAAACATTTATACAAATATCACACATGCTCACAAAACTTTTTTTAACTTTCCCTTCATTCATTCCACAACAATAACATTAAGTCCGGATAACCTTAACAAGACTAATCCTGTAGGATTGATCCTGCCATCTCTACACTGATCCTGCCATTCCTACACTAATCCCAATTCCAAGACAATAATAGCTTAGCTGCCGGAGCCTGGTGCTTCAGAACATGAAGACAACATACAGAGCATGATGATGCCATATTGTACAGGGTCGTTGATGCCAAAAAAAACAAACCAAGTTACTATTCTGCTAAATCCCATTTTTTTCATTGCGTGTCATTTGATGTCACTTTTGTAAACTGAAAATTTCCACGAGCAAGGGCTCGAGTCGTGTAATATCGAGATGGGAGGCAAGCTGAGCACTTGATTCACCTAGGCTCCTAACATCCAGCAGCTTCATGAGAAGTTTAGGATACAGTTGTCTTGCTTCATTCACAGGGTAAATAGATTCCAGGTAGGCCTGGAGCCAGGTGGAGAACTTCTCCTGCCCCTTGGCCACTAACTCCTTGTTTTTGAGACTTGGTCTGTCCGATGAAAATAACTCGATCACGAACAACAGGGTCAATATGGTTTTGTTGGCTTTCGTGAGCTGATTCAGGCTCATCACGAATTTCACATGGTCTGAATACATACTGGTGTCCATAGATTTTATCATTTCGGGGCTTAGTTTTGTTTCACAGATACTGTTTGTTTGCGCTGATCCGCCTCGGACTTTCCAGGCCATGGCCTGAGCGTCAAAACCCATCACTGAACGCAGAACCATGATTTCCATAATGCCACCCTGCAAAGCAAAAAAAAATCACATTCATACAAATGTGTTGGTCTTCAAGAAACATTTGTTAATTCAACAGATTAAGAACATGTCATTTCACAATCCCTTATATTTAAAAAAAAAAAAAAGTTACAAGTGACATTGCATTGCAGGATATTTTTGCATATTAGGGTAATAAATTGCTGTTTCATGTTGATGAAGTGTGCTTTCCTTCGTTCTGTTTCCTTGATAACTTCATATAATTGCAGTACATTAAATTGGTTTTAGGATTCTGCAAAACAATCAGCACTAGCCTTTGGTGATTACATTGTTCTAGATAAGGATGGGAACAAGAAACAAGTATTTGGCATAACAATAATTTTTTGATGATAGCCGATCGATGGCCCCGTAGACGCGATACTGTAGAAGATATTTAAGTAGGCTATCCACTACATGACTTGCAGGATGATTATGTAAAACCATTCACTTGGGGTGCTTTAAATATAAAACACAGCTATTCATTGACTGTTTTATCTAATATCAATAACATGAAACCAAATAATTAATACACATTAAATTTTTAATGCCCCAAATTATGATAAAGACCAGAAAAATATTACAGTTGTTATAAAGATGATACTGTCCTTAATTCCGAAGCATCAAAAGTTTGGGAATTTTTTTTTTTCACCTAATAATACACCTTGGAGGCAAAGTATATATTTCATGAAAAAGGATTGCACTCAAGCGAATAAATTTGATTGGCTAAATAAAGGCCATGAGTTGCCAAACTAAAAGAATGCACACAATACATCAAAGATAAGCAGGAGAAAAAGAGCGCCCCCAGCTTAACCCCAGCAAAGTTCTCCATGTGTTGCGGTATAGTACCTTCTAGTGCATTGCTTGTAATTTCGGGAATGCTTGGGTGATTGTGACATACATTGCCAGTTATTAATTAAATAGGCAAAACCAACTAGACAGACTTTGCTCAAGCATCGAGTTCTTCTGAGTCCCGCCGGTACCAGACAGACTCATTAGCCATATTAAGTGCAAAATATGCTTTCCCACGAGAAAAAAAAAAATGCCTATTTCGGGGTGGGACAGAGGGAGAAAAAAAATTAGGCTACATCTAATGGGAAATATTCTTCTTTTACATCAATTCTGAGAACAGAAGACTTGTTTTTGTAATATTTACTGGTGCATATATAATTAAGCAGAAATTGACTTAGTAGGTCATGATACCATTATATAATATCAGTCATAATGAGGAATCGGGACAAGGTCACCAAATAGAACTCAACTGATGTCATTGACTGATATACTTAATGCAATGCATGGTAATTAAACGGACTTATATAGGAAGAGGGCACTTGACTTTCACATTCCAAGTACCGGTATATAAGGGTTATAGCTAGAATGCAAGTTATGTAGGAGAGAGAAATTAAGCCTTCAAGATCAAAATATACAATGTATACTTCCTAAATCTTATGTTCTTATCTTCAGCAGGAGTGAATTCAGTTCTTTCCATTTTGTTCCCATACAAATTAGTTCTTGATAGATAGAGGACGAAAATAATCATCATCATCTTAGACAAGGCTCATTAAAGATTCACATTCAAGCTAGATTTCTCTTTCCCACCACACACGTTTTTTCATCAATAATTCACACTTCTGCCACCAATCTGTTCTTTCATCTAAGTTCCCCAAGCACAGCTATTATTTATTATTGCAGATTAGGTTCAATTTAAACAGAATTTTAAAATATCTCATAGCTTAACTGGTTGGTTTTTTTTTCCTTGCTTTTTTTTTCTTGCCGAAAATAGAGTTTTTAAATGGTGAACAAACGACTGTAATTTACAACCAATTATACCAAAATGGTTTTTAAGAACGCATAAAAAAGTAACGAAGTTCATGTGGTTCAAGATTTGACGAGATTTTGTAGATGACCTAAATAACATCCCTGTGATCCATGGAGTTTGGTAGGGTTGTCTAGACAGGTAAAATCTTCTGCCATTTGTTTGTGAAATTCATTTTCCATAAATCGAATAAATTATTCAACTAATGCATTTTTTTTTAAAAAACTGCATGTCAAATGAAGGGTTTGAAAGACAATGAAAGCTCTAAATTTACTGCGCATTACAATTATTCATATAATTTGATGTACATCCCAGTCATATATATATATTTTCCTCACATTTATGCTATTCTCATGCTAATTAATGACCTCTAAAGAAGCTTTAATTTTTAAATTTTCAAATCAGTTTACTGCATTGACAAAAAATATTCCTTCTCAAGATTTTTTTTTAGGAGTACAGAGATAGCAGGAAGGGAGGAAGTTACATAATGTTTCTGGCAGCTTAACTAGCAGAGATGTTCTAAGACCTAGTCGAGAAAAGATAAAATATCTGAAATTCAAGTTCCTCGCTTATCTTGTAAGAGGGAAAGTGTATTCTTTAAATTAAGTCGGATATCAATCAAATCTTAGCAGAGACAAAGTAAAAGTGCAGGAACAAAACTTACAAATATAAACACTACTTAAACACTGCTTGATTGACTCTTTTCCCCTGACTTCTTGAAACTGTCATTTCAACAAGATCAAAGAAACTAACGAAAAAAAGTTTTCAAGGTCTATTGAAAGATATGTGCTATTCTTAAAATTAAAGCATTCATCAGGAAATTGAACTGTTTTCATGAACATTTCTTTAATTGTTGACTTGAATTTACATAACAATGTATATTATTGTTCAATTGTGAACCACAGCTTGGTTTGATTGTCAAAATGAATAGAGAATATAGGTTAATTAATTGCTATTTATACATAGGTATGTACTTTTGAGTGAAACAAAAAAGAAATGAAACAAGGTTAAAAGAAGGTAAAACATACTTTTAGCAAATGAATTTGGTCCTCTTGTTGGAGCTGTTTGAATTCTGGTACGTGTTTGGCAAACTTGATCAGCCTCCGAATAAATATGTCCGTTAAATTGAACAGGTCGTTGGCCGAGCGGGGACTTTCGGTCAGCTTCTTATACTGCGTCTCGTTGTACGGCTGGTCGAACACCGCCGCGTACTGCTCCTCCAGATTCTGAATCTCAATCCGGTACTCCTCGGGCAGTGTCCTCGGATAATCATCATCGTCCATCTCCGACTTGAAGGGGGAGTTATCGGTGGGGGGTGACTGGTTGTAGGAGGAAGATTCGTCGGAGTGGTAGTTACTTGTGGACACTTCTGGACAAGCGGTCATGCCCTCTGGTTCCTCGATTCTCCGGAGCTTGGCTCGGTCCTGTTTGGTAAGCTTCTGTCGCCTCTTCGCCAGCTGCTCATCACCTTTGGAGATTGATAAAATATTGTCATTAAACAGTGAAGGCCAGAGCTTGTCCTTGTAAATTAAATCCAAGACTCATATACAATTATTCACATTAACAGCACGAAAAAACTTGGCTTCTTTAGGGAATCATAGAATCTATAGACACTTTCTAACTTTAAAATATCTGATAAATTTCTTAATAAAAATGTTTTATTTTCAAGAATCTTTTGAGTTGGTTTGTTGTGTTTTGGTATCACTGGCAAAGAAAAGGGCTACATAATACAATGTCAAAAATTAACAATGAAGACTGCATGGTTCCTAAATTGTCTGTGCAAAACCCTGTATCACACCTAGATTCGAATTGTTTGTACTGAGCTTTTGTGCCCAACAATACAAAGAACATCATCTAAAAATAATATACCTGTAATTATATACCTACTTGTTCTGAATATGACAAAAATGCAACAAGTAAATCTTAAACCGTGTTTGTTTGGGATTTTTTACAAACCACAAAAGAGTTTAACAAAACTGGAGGATTTACATACATTTGCGGATTTGGAAAACTGCCAATTTAGAAAAAAAAAATCGAACTCATTTTTCATAACTAATCAGTCTAAACCCAGATATAGGAAACCAAATAACGGCCCAATTGCATGCACCTCCAGCATTCATGTGGACAGCCATGCCTATGATGAAATACGGCATTACAAACGCGGCGGTTTATTAACCACAGATCTGGTGATGTTCCTGTAACATGATACTACCGTTTTCTTCCCCACCCAAGTCTTCCGCGCATTATTTATTTATTCCGGAATTATTCTATGATAGTTAAGATCTGTCAACAGAAATCCGAGATCTGTGTTTTTGTTGTTTTTTTTTAAATTAAAAAAAACTATTGCTTTTTATTGTAATCCCCCAAAATTTGATGAGCTTAGCTGCATGCCGCCATATTGTTTACCTTGAAAGTTGTGAGAAAATTTTTTTCTACCCAAGCATATTTAATACGATTCCAGCTGACATGATAGATTATAAAACAACACAGCTACAACATCATCTACTATTTGAAGGATTGTCTAGTTATTCAGAACATGGCTAATAAGTCAGTAAATAAAGGTACCCAGTATAACAGATATAGACTGATTTAGTTGTTACTAGCTCTAACTATATACACAAAATTATGTTCCTTTATTGATCAAGTTGGATGACCCCTGTTTTTTCAGATAATCCCTTCATGTATGTGATCAGTACTGAGATCAATTTCTGAAAGTCTTGCCTGCATGGGCTTTCGAAAGCAACCAATTATAATGTGTTCATCAAAGCAATTTGTCGTTGATGTCCTACATAATCACCCCAGAAAAGGAAACAGCTAGATGAGCATTTGTAACCCTGTGTTCCTGATTGACCAATACATACTTGTATAATGATCCATATTCATACATAGAAACATAATAAACTGTTTTGAGTTTCCCTAATCATTTATGTCCATACAATTTGAAAATTCTGGTAACATTTAAACTTTTAAAACATTATTTTTTTATTATTTACATGAAACAAGCCCTTGACGATCTTGCAAATTGCATTTGATGCAATTGTATATAGGAATAACTCCTGAATCTTTTCTCCGATAAATCCTTTGGTCTGGACAGAGGTTGCAATTAGCAATCATCATAATTTAAAAGACAATTATGCTTTTAAAATATAAGAGAAAGATGTCCAAAATACCTTCATCCTTAAAATTATTGATAATTTTCCCCGTTTTAATGAATCAAGTAGGATATATAATTAACACAATAAGGTTGAACTATCAAACACAAATTGTGACATTTTGAATTACACATGTAATTTCATCCCAGCTCGCTTTTCGAAATGACGTATTGTAATATTTAGTATTGATGTACATGTTTCTTGTCTTCTGCGATTTTGAATCTACATGTATTTGTGTGAAAAATAGTCCACATGTATTTGTATGTGATTGTACAACCCTTCATACCACTAACCCTGAATATCTACAACACCTACGCTGCTTCCGACATTATCATACGCATTATCTACAGCGATTATCATCAAATATGGACGTGGTACTCACTTAATATCCATTCCTTCTTCATGCCGATGTCAAAGCACTTCTTTAAGCGACAACCGGAGCAGAATTTGCGTGTGTGGGTGTCCAGCTTACAGTTTCCATCAAAACTGCATGCAAAAACCTGAAAATCAATTAAAAAGACAATGAGGTCTTAATGTCTTGAGCCTTTCCTTTGAAACCAAATTTGGCACATTTTCATCATGAACTGATCTGCTTGGTTATGCAACTGTCTGCATAACAACTTAAATATTACATGATTTTATCACCATTTTTCTGATGTACATCTTGATTAAAAATCACAATCATGATTTTTCATTTCGCACCTATTGCATGAACATTATCTACTTCAAAGGAATTTTTGCATTGAGAATGAAGGGACTGCATGCATTTTTACTGTGTAATGGAGTGCACACATGAAATCTTGGCTGGTTTTTTTTTTTGTGTGTGTTTTTTTTTTTAATTTTTACCCTACTTCTAACTGTAAGTCAACATAAAACTTGTGATGTTTATATATTCATCAACAGCGCGTTTGCATCAAAAGGAAATATAAATCAAGGAGGCAAATTCTGAAATATTGAATCACCTCCATTTTTCACAATCTTGTGTTTTGACAGTTATTTGCATGTTTTCCCCAGAATTATGGCCTCTATGTATGTCCATGAAGGCTGGTACACACAGACAAGGAAGAGATTAAAGAACTCTCATCTTGTGGTTTACATTTCTTTATCACAATAGCAACATGGCCAATCATCTAGATCAACAGCTCTTGAACATATTTTCACAAAGAAAACAGTTTTATGATTGCATTGGGAACAACATACCCCCCCCCCCCCCCCCTAGACTGAATTTCATTGAGCCTTATGCAAATTTAGAATGACAATGGCAATTTGAAGAAGTCATTTCTCTATTGAATCACTATGAAAAGCTAATGCTAAAATGCCTGTTGAATTCAATTTCTCTTGGAATTGTTTGAGCAGGAAGGAACTTTGACCCTTCGTAGGTAAAAAAGTTGATAAGGCATGTCCTGTGTAATCAATATCCAGGTTACAAAATCTTTGATGTATGAAATACATGTATGTACAGTATTTTAATTACATCGATGTGGCAGTTTATTCAATTTCACTTTTTTTTTTGGTGGAATGCAGCTTCCAAGAAATCAGATACATCAAATAATGTTATTTGCATTTATGTTTATAATATCAACAGAAATTAGAATCCATACTAACTTGTAAAAAAAAAAACAATTTGCTTATCATAATATGTTTTACTCTAAGTACTGTTTTTAAGTGAATTATACAGAAAAAGTGTCCATTGATTGTATCAAAAAAAAAAAAAATTGCTCCTCCTGGTATTGTGCCTCTGTGTGTATCAAGGACACAACTAAATTTTTTCCACTTCGATCCATCTATCTTACAACCAAGTATATTGTAGCACATTCTGACGTCATTCTGACACTGTGAAGTGAGAGGGACACAGCTATACACCTATAATGTCGCAGCATTCTATGGACACAACACATGGAGGAGATAGTACCTGTTTAACACCAGTGATTGGGAAGGACCTGCGCCATGCGCCATAGTCGCATTTAAGAGAAAAATGGCGCATTAAATCAATTACTCTACGCGCCGAAGTGCGCATTCAAATTTCTCATCGGTTATAAAAGTTTTAGCGATGTCCGCTGGAAATTTACTCTGTACGACTTAGCTAATCGTCTTTTAATACATTTGTTTTAAAACATCAAATTTCATTGGTCGTGTTTGGTAAAACAGAAATAAACAACCAATAAAAATGTTTCCACTCTTTTATGCGTGGTAGATTATTCCAGAATTTCCTCCGAAAGAGGAGTTGAAGTCGCCCAGTATTCTGAGTTCTCAGTTATGTAAACTAACCCCAAATGCAGTAAAATAATGATTATCTAATTGAAAAGACGTTTTCACAGCCTCAATTAATCCCTGTTGTGATTAGTAAAACTCACAACTGTCTTACCATGCTTATCGTTACTGTAGGGGTTATAAATACGGGTGATGCAACCACACTGCATTGAAAATTACAACCGATGTTTATTTATTTAAGTGTCGATACTACAATTAGTTGTAAATTGTAATTATTTAATAACTCGCAAAATTAATGTTTAAATAATAAGAAAAACCGTTCCCTACAGTTATCTTCAAAGTTTGAAAGATTCTCTACATAACGGTAATAATTGGGTCAAAGGGTTTGACTAATACCTCCAAAAAACACAGAAGTACAGAGACTGATTTTATTTATCATTAAGCAAACACCATAACAAGAATTGCATCAGTGAAATGTATAAACACATCAAATAAATGAAATTTAACCAGTTGGTTAAGTTTTTAAATTTTATAAAAGTTGTTTTGCTCTAGGTTGGTCCATGATAATTTCAATTTTACAAAATGGCCCCAATGAATAAATAGATGGCCCTTTCATTATGAAAATGGCCCATTAAAATTAATAACTGTGGGGCCATAGTCCCATTGACATTTTTGGCCTTCCCAATCACTGTAACACCATTAACAATGACCTCTTTATTACTATGAACAGACCATTGCATTTAATGCATAACAACTTCATAAGCATTCCTATGCTAGCAGCCTCTCTCTCTCTCTCTCTCTCTCTCTCTCTCTCTCTCTCATAATATTGACCTTGACACACGTAATAATATTACTGGGAAATAAGAAGCTCGTGTATATATTCATTCACTTAAGTTGTGTGACAATAATTTGATCAAGAATCTAAAAACTACCGTTAATAATGTTAATTACAGCAAATTGATGCAATCTCCCATTAGAAAAAATACCAATTAACTAACTTAAAGTACAAAATGTGCACATAGATAAAAAAAAAAGAATATAATGCAGCTATTAATGACAGCTTTGGCCACATGCACCTATATACTCTTTGACCCATAAAACCATTAATATTACCATTCAGATACCGATATGTGTCAACCACAAGTTTTTATAACTGAAACTTAATTACGGTCACCATGGAAACAAAAGTTGGTCCATGTTTTAGCCCAGAATTAGCATAAATTCTCAATCTACGCATTAAAACTACCAGTCATAAATTGAAATATCAAAATGGAGCCTTCTTTTCTAGACACCTGAACAAATTTGCGAGACATTTTACTCATAGAATTTATAGAGCAAGAACAGCTGAAATATGTCCTATCTTTTTTTCTTTACATAAGAAGAAAAAAAAAATCTTAATTACAGAGAATATTTTATCTTGAATGAAACTCATAATACACGAATTAAAAAGCAAACCTATTTTTCAATTTTTCAAATCAAATCCCATTATAATTAAGGGAGCTGAGACCTAATGGCATATTTTTGGTTTCTATATACATAATTACCTTTGTTTTCAAGGCATTTCTTCTGAAGAATGCCTTACAAGATTCACAGGTGATGGCATCAAAGTTGTAACCCAGGGCCTTATCCCCACAAACTCCACAAACAAGCTGGGTGCCGTCTTTTGGTTTGGGCCGCCTTTTCTGTTCTCTTTTAGATGCAGCATCTCTTCCATAATACTGCAAATAAAGACAATTTTATAATTAATTCTAACATAGGTGACACCTACTAATTAACCTGTAGTGAGTGCATAAAATTTACCATACATCCCCCCCCCCCTTTCCTCCTCAACACAAATAAAACAATTTCGTGATCAAGGAATTTTAAAAGAATGCATATATAAATAGGTCAAAGATGCACATTTTAGAGCAAGTCCTTATAAGGAATATAATTTAAATCACATGTTCTAAAATGAAAAAAAATTGTGTTTATATTTTCTTTTTACATTATCTATTCTTTTGGAATTATCACAGAGTACATAAAATCACAACTGATTTAAACTGGATTAATTGATTTTAATCTTTTGACATAAATAGAAAAATATTGCATAATCTCAGATTTAATGAATTAGCAATATCATTGTATACCGGTCTACAGTTAGTATGTATGTCTGCACCTCAGTTACCCAAGTCTAATCCTCTAATCTGGTTTAAAGCTTTAAAGCTGATCATTTTGCTTCTTTAAAATCATATATATGTTATTCAACAAAGAATGGTGCTTTCAAGCAAATAATTCAAATGAAAATAATTTCAACTGAAAGTAAAGTATCGGTATTAAAAAGAAAAAAAAAACCTTGAAGATTATGAACAACACAATAAATGAGGTCAGTTTGATTCCTCAGTAACTTGGAGGTCGTTACTCTAGAGCAGTCATCTGACTCATAAAATCAAATCAGCTAGCTTAATACCAATAAATGATCAATGGGGGACTGTAAAAATGTTAATGTATAAATAATCAATCTTTGAAGAAAAATAAGCTGCTTTTTTTTTTAGATTTAGGGTACATGTGATTTAACTGACCAGCTAGGGTGCATGAATATTGTAAGTGATTTAAGGGCAATTAACGCAACATTTACAGAAATGCTAATAAAGTCTACTTCACACAACAGATCCCATCAAGACAAATAAACCCAAATACTAATTTAGTTGATTACCTTGGTTTAATTTCATTGAAATGATAAAAAAAATTGCATGTAAGTTCGTATTTTTTTTTTACAGATGAAGATTGACTCATGATAGATATTATTTTTTGTATTCATAAATAATATTTTAAAAGTGCTGCATGGATTCGATCTTAATTATTAGTTTTAAAAATCTGACTTTCGAAGTTGTGCAGTTAATACTTATGGACCAAAATGTGACTTATTGCACATACATCCCTGTCAACTTGTTTACATTAGGTTGAGGATGAAGCTCACAATAGGATCATTCTAATGATATACCACAAACAATTAACAGAGGTTCTTACAGCACTAAACAGGTTGTAAGGTGACGAAACAAAACCACAGACAAACATCATTACATAAGATCCGAACTTAAACCAACAAAAACAACCGTGACATTTATTCTGTTGATCATAAAGGCAATGCAAGTTCTAGACACAAATACAACGTACCAACAACTACTGGTATTTACGGGTTATTACTGCCGTGAGCACGAGTTAATATGATCTATAATACATGTATATGCTGCCTGGTAATAAATCTTGCACAAGAGCAAAAGATATTTATCGCTCAAAACTATCCATCCATTCCCCCCCCCCCCCTCCCCCAAAGTAAAATATCAATCTACAATTAAACAAATATAAAAACAATAGTATTTTTTGAAATTTCATTTTAATCTACATATTTCTGCTTCTCAAATTTCTTGATGGTCTTAAATTTGGCATCATTTATCATACAATCCCTCTTTGCTACTTGTTAAGACTTGGATATTTAGTCATGGGAGAGTTGGGCTTGACCTAAGTCGATTTTTTCAATCATTGACCCTATTCATACGAGTATCCAATAAAGCTCAATAAAAGACCATTCACTTTAACCAACACAAAGGGTGGAGCGTCGCAATCAAATAAAGCAGTCCACAAATATTGACACCAGCAAAAATAAGACTCAGAAACAGATCAATCTCGCCATGAAAATGATGAAACGAAAATATTGACAGGCATTGGCCCTACATTTGGTTATCCAAGGTGTAAGCTGCCTTGTTTGTACCTTTAATGTATAAAGTCAAAAATACGGTTTTACATGTATGTAGTGACATCAAGTGCATGTGTACTTCAGGTTTACCACAAAATGGTTGGAAAACAACATCCAATGTACAAATTTGCATTTTGATTAGGAGAGCTTAAATAATATATACACCAATTTATCAATATAACGGTAAAAACTGACACCACTATAGCAAAATAAAATGCGTCCCGACTGTCAAAAGTAAAACCCAGTTGGCAGTTGAGTTCTTTGTATGGTGCCACAATGGCGAAAAAGAAATTTTAAACCTTGCTTATTTTTTAAACCCTTCAAACATTCAATGTCTCTAGTAAGTCCACGCAACAGATCTAAACACGACCTGTGGTTACCCAACGAGCAGTTCCGTTGATCGTGATGGCGGCACACTGGAGATGGTTGACCAATAAACATACTGGGGTTAAGAAATTAGAACACACTGAAATAACCTTTACATAATCTGATACACTTGACGCCCCTCTCCCTCTACGGTTCATCTCACATGTACCCATTAATACCCAGCCATTTGGGGGATAAGGGGGATTCCAGCATGGAGAATTAAGATGAAAGCTTAATGTTGTCATGCATGTGTGACTTAATAATATGTATAAGATAACTGCATTTTGAATTTTTGGTAAAAATGAATCTGACTAATTAGTTAAAAATGAATTAGAGATCGTAGAAATATTAACTAGGATTAAAACTGTAATTGGCTAATAAATAATGATATCTGCCTCATTCTGCAGAAAGGAAAATTTAAAATATATATATTATTTATATAAACTGGTGTTTATATCTCCTAATTTTATAACCACGCAAGCCAATGTACTTATATTCTTATATTTGTGTAAACTTAAGGAAATCTTTCTATAATGTTATAAAAATACCCATGGCATGTATAAACATTGATAATCGGAATGTATCAATCTCAGAGTCATGGTCAATGTTAAATTTTAATGACCTGAAGAAATGTTATAATTAATAAGTTTTTCCTTCATAGATATACATTTGTACCCAATGAAGCCATTCTCTTTAAACTGTACATACATGTGTATACACTTGTACACTTTTGTGACCATACTTGGACTAAAATCTACTTCATATTATGTACCAAATCTCAATATTTTACCTGGCAGGAACATTATACAGTTTCATATATACCACCCTTTCCATTATGGCAATTTCATAAATTTATAAGCATGAAATTCACACTTGAATTTTTTCTGTAATAAAATATATCCGATACGCAATCTAATAAATTCACATTATTACTCTGACCTATTTATTACAATTTTTTGTTGTTTTTTTCTTGCCGCGGGGGTTTTCGCTTCTTTAAATTATGCAGATTGAATAAAAAAGAAATGGATCAAAATAGTATTTCCGATTGTATCAAAAACTTACATTAATATATTCTCTGTCACAGTTCAGTGTTATATTTTGCAGGATTTTTATTTCGGATTTCCGAGTTTGATAATTAATACCTGTAAAGGCATTTTAACAAACCCGAAGGAAATACACTGATAGAGTTCTAACGAGTCTCAAGCCGCCTTTCCTTAATAACTATTAAGGGTCCATTTTTTTTTTACCATTCTTGAGAATAAACACAATGTGCATTTATTTATGAGAATAAATGATCGTACTATGAAACTAGCATAGATGGTCTGAGGCTATTGTATATAGTGACCTTCATTTTTTAAAATAAAATCTAACATGTAGCAATGAAAGTTAACACTGAGCGATATAATTAACAAAAAAATAATTCAATATAAATATGTCTATTATCTCATATGTCAAAAAATTGAAATCATGTATCAATTAATTGGTTTAATCATATATTAATTTAAAATAAATGTTAAATAAATGTAATAAATAATAGTTCAGTGAAAACTATGTTTATTATTCACCAGGGAAAACGTTGTGTGTAGTTGAATGCCTTTAAACTGTAAGCAAATGGTAATTTCCCATTTAGGCTGACCTCTGTCTATTTCAGTTTGCAAAGTACAAGCAGGAAATCAATAAGAGAAAACAAAATCAATACCATATGTATTCTAGTTTGTGCATGCAGTATATACTGGTGTGTGTGTGTGTGTGTGTGTGACGATATCAATTTTCACAGTATCTATAGCTTGCGTTGACAGGATTTTTAAATACTTATTTGTTAAATAAATCCAATTTTTATGAAGCCGAGTATGTGTCCCTAATTGAACACAAATTTTAAAGCAGACCAATATACAAAAAAAGGAAAACCGAGAGTAGTAAAATAAAATGCAGTGTTTCAAAACAAAATAATTTTAATCTGTCTGCCATTATTGCCTCAGAATATTTTGATTTTGAGGGTTTATCTTTATTGCTAGAAGTGAACATTTTAAATCATTTGCAAAACTTCTACATAAAATTTTGGTAGGGTGTTTTCTTAATTTGAAATAATCCACAGAAAAAAAAACTTTAAATACATTTGAGCCTACAGATTTGTTGATGACAATTTAGCATTAATTCCTCAGGATCAGCAAGTAAAATATTTAGGTAGATTAAGTTTAAATAGTTGCATACCCAATGGGAATATTCTCTGATCAGATAAGAACGATGAACCTCACTGTTTTTGGAACCTTTTGTACTCTAATAAGATTAAGATTAAAAGAGTAAATGAACCTTTCTCACTGATCGTCATTTACAAAATCACAAACAAATTCTAAACAGGTTCACATAGGTCAAGCAAATTCATATTCTATATCTCCTGAGATCATTGTATCAAACTAATCCCAATATATAGATGGAAAGTAACAATTTCCTATACACACCAAAAAACTGAGATATATAAATAAGACGGCTATAAAGCACTTAAGAGTTGGATGTATAATGAACATTATTATTGCTTAGTTGATACCTGTACATGTAGTATCAAGAGCCATCAGTGGCATGCATATAAATGTGACCGTTTGACCTAGTTTGACCCACCTCTGAGGAGTCACAATCCATGTAAGTGTCCCCTGTGGTCGAGACCTGCATCGGTTCTTCAAAGCTTGTGTCCATGCTCTCCCGGGGTTGAGGGGGCAAGGAATGGGGAGGAGAAATCATGGGGGGACCTCCCATGTTTGGAAAACCCCCCTGATGAACCGAATTGATTGGATTGTGGGGGTTATACAACCAATCTTGAAAATCATCGTATATTACGTTATTCATGGCCGTTTTTTTTCTTTCTTAGTATCCAAACTATCCTAATGTCATTCCAATTCAATGGCAGATATATTATCAACACATTTGCTGCACATCCACAGATAAAAAATTTTTTCTCTATCTCTCAAATCCTCAGGCTGGTAAATATTTCCCAGACAAAACACTTTAAATCGAATTACACAAACAACACTTAACCACGATTAGATCATTGAACAACACAGCACACGCCAAAGTAGCACACTCGTATTTTTAACCCTCACAGTTACTAGCATTCTTGGGATCTATATTATCCAACGTGTGTGCGTAATATGTCATAAACTGTTATTGTCAAAGGCGAGAGAATAGGAGAGGCACTACAACAAAACCATATATATAAATATCGCTCCTCCCGTCGTTCAAGTAAATTATGCACACTCCATTCCAGGTAGAGAATACTTGTCTAATGTTGAGACAGGCAGCTATAGCTGACCTCAAGTCCAATATCAATGAAGCGGTGACCCTAGGGTATGTTTACAGGTTATTATATCCAGAGACAACAACACACTAGCACACCGACCTACGGAGGCCTTGTATATAACTGGTGGTGTTCAGAATTGTATCACTGTACGTAATATCCCAGGAAAAGGGCCCGTGATATGCAATATCCTGCCTTGCTGTGCTGAAAACCTAGTCAGTCAGCTCACAGTGCTGCACTGGTAATACCGTGTCAGGTGTTCAAATTTCAACACAGGCTGGTTTTATCTCAGCCCAGACCCACTATCTATATGTGATTCCTCCGCACAAGGTCATCTGAGGCAATACAGGGAAAATACCACTGTCTCTGACACGGGCCTTGTACAGCAATTAAATTCCCCTCAATATTTTTGTGCGATTATATTTAAAAGAAAAAACTTCTTTCAGTATTACGCTCCAACAGCCACCAATGTCTGAACACATAAATGGCTTCTTTTAAATGCCTAAATATATGCCATAAACAGAATTAAGGGGCGAAAATATTCCTGCCTCGATCACACAAAACCACACTCTTCTAAAACACTGCCAAAAACAAAAGACGTCTATACAGCTTAGTGGCTGCTCCGATTTCAATCAGAAAAAAGCGGAGCAGTTTGTTAAATTAGTCCGTGCTTTAACAGTTCACTGAGCAAACACAGAAAAGTCAGGTAAATAGATATGGGAGTAGGTATGAAATCACAGTGGAGAAACAAATAAGTTTCCAACTCCACTTGTAACCTGCTCTGTAAACACGTGTTCTTCACGTCATCAGAAAGCCATTTTTAAAACATTCCATAACCCGACTCCTCTTGTATCAAACACACACTGACATAATTCTCTAGCTTAGTTCCACAGGCTTGAACGCTACACGTGAATGGGGAAGCTAGTCGATAGACAATAGAAAAAATTGATCTTTTGTCCCAGTTCTAAAATGAAGAAGAAAAAAAATAATAGCAGACACCTATAGATCCAGCTATTATCTTGTAGGATTTTCTTTTTGTCTGCAATGCAACATTACGGAACTAAACGGTATTTTAAACTGTTAACGAAAAAATTAAGCACGACGCTTCGAGCCATATCTTGCGTATTAAAAAAAAATCACGTCATCTGTAAGCTTTTAACTGAATAAGATAGGAGTCCTGTCAACGCAAAGATGAATTTACAGGGTCAGACTGTCACAACTTGTTCTCAGAAGCTCCTTCATTAACATTGCGAATTTTCTATGTACATTCTAATTAAGAAAGCCTTATTTCTTTTATAGTAAGAAACCAGCTACACCAAATGCATGCTAATGTTTGAATTTCTAATGAATATATTTATTCAATTTGACATTTCACTCAGTCACAATGAATCTCCCCCAGAATAAAATTCTCCTCATTATATGCCTTCCATTATTATAAAATAATGAGAAATAAAGTTGAATGCTTCAAATTATCTTTTGATTTCTTTGGTGTGAGAATTCCTATTTATTTTTCGGGGGTAATAAATCATTTAAGTTTACAGTTACTTGGATTTTTCTGACGTATGAGGTTAGTTTTCATGAAGTCAATGTCATTTTTACTGAATTCTTTTTAACTTTTTGTAGCTTTTTTTTTTTTTATTTCCTTTATAAATATTAATGAAAAATTGTCCCGATCAATACCTATGAATGTTGTGAGAATTTTTTCTTCATAAATTTGATTATGTTCATTAACCTTGCTAGAGTTGTCCACCTTTTTGACACTAAATAATTTGTATAACTGAGAAAGAATTAAAAAATCAATTATAACAGCCTCAGTGATCAACTTTTAGAATAATAAACCGTACATAGTAGTTTCTTTATTCACACTTAATGAATATACAAGAAAAATTAACAATCATGTTAATAAAATATTCAATTTCATTCAGCATTTTAAAAGACACTATATATTGAGCATTAAAAATTCCAAGATACTGAAATCTATGTCTTAATTAACATACTTAAGTATTTCAATAAATAAATCTTTTTTGTCAACAGTTATTTAGAAATGCTTGATTTATGATAAAGTATTAAAATAGTTTACTCTAATTTTGTGTCATTATGTACCAACTAATTAAATTGTGCAATATATATATATGATATTAAAATAGCGTTGTACATATATAAAAAAAATAAATAAATTTCACATTATAAGTGAATGTCGACATATATTTGGAATCACAAACTGCATAAACCACAGTTAGTGATTCCAAATATGTTTGGAATATATGTTTGTGATTATTGTGGCTGGATTGCACCAGTTTATAACTCTGCTATAAATATACATTCACAAATATATAAACTCAGATCATTGTTGACCCTAAATATCAAGGAATAATAGCTTCCTATAATTCGTAATGGGATATGTTGATCTTGCAATTTCTCCACATATCAATTGACCTAATAATTCAAAGAATCTTCCCCCCCTCGCTCTCTCTCTTGAAGCGCATATATGCAAAGGAAGTCAGTATCTCTTCGTTTGGATAGAAGGAATTACAATTTTAGATTAAATGCACCTGCACACACTAAAAATATTTGATAAAGCTAAAAGATGTTAATTCATTAGTTTATCAAATGGAATCTCTTGGCAGCAAGACAGCAAATTGTATAACACCAGAGGAACAATCCCCCCTTCATAGAAATGCCTCTCTCTTTATTTCATATATATACCATCAATGGTTTTGATCACTGTTATATAAAAAAAAACCATCAAAAAAACACATATATATACACATAAATCAGCTTCAGGAAGGCCTCTACTATTGATCATTTTAGTTTTTGATTCCAGGGAGTTTACATCAAATCTATCATGCAAGTATTTTGATACAATGATCGAGCCCCCATACTTCATCAAACCTTCAATTTATACTGTTCGAATGTACATACTCTTGATTGCTTGTCTGACTTGCAATTAAGGCCTGAAAGTTGCCCATGCATTGCCCCATAGTTCAAAGTAAAAGAGCATTGTAGGAATTTTTATTGATAATAGATGTTTATATTTGCTGCTGAAATGTGGTGAAATGTAATAAAATCAACATTTCCTGTGGTATTATTTGATGTAACCTGATTAATGCTGAATTTTAATATTAATATAGCATCATCACTACAGTAACAATTAATTTATCAAGAAGAGAAAAAAAAATATTAATATAGATTATTAATTAAACACATCAAATTGACCTTCTCCTACTGTTTTTAATTTAAGTACCTTATATAATATTGTGGGTTGTAATTTCAGATCATATCAAACAATAAACATATTACTTACAATTCTTTTAAATTGATAATTTGATAAACATATCCTGGCTTTTATTAATCAATATGCCAAATGTATATGATTCACTCATTGATAAGTTATAAATCAAGCTGATTAGGTTTAAGAAGGCTGGATGGTCTTGGTCATTCTTATAGGTTATATCTACCTCCTTATGTAGAAGAGCTCTGTATAAAGATATTGTAAAATGCCCAGATTTCAAAGCTAAAATATTTGGTGTTTTTTTTTCTTCTGAATGTTGGTTCATATGCCCCAAAAATATCGATCATGTCAAAGTTTAAAGGCAGACCTGATGGTTAAACTGCTGACCATCCAGCCTCCTTAAGGGCCGCACATGATATATTATTTTAAAAAGCATGCAGAATTATTTTCTACATTTTGGGTGCAAAAATACCAGCCTGCAAATTTTTACTTCTTTAAATATCCCAACAAGCTCTGCTTTGACAACTGGATTTACATCTTACATTTTAGTGATAAAACATTATTCAGAAATAGAAAATTTAAGAATTGTTGTCAATTTTTTCTTTACATTTAATGTTCCAATACACCCACATGGCGCCAAACATCTTTTTATCCCAATTCAATGGACTTTAAATCATTAGTTATTTCAAATTGAGCATCTTTTTGACAAACCATGAATAGAAATTTTCAATTTTTGGGCCAACTGACTTGCAAGATAAGAAATGGTTCAGAAAATAGGCCATTCGGACCAAAAATTTAGTATTAAGGAGGGTTAGGAAATTCTACAGATGAAGATATTGATTGTATTAGATAGCTCCAATTTCACTGATGTGCACATTGATCAGTTAATCGTATAAATGATAGCTCAGGACTTTGATATACATATATAATTCATTTTTAATTCTCTTAGTTATAACTTTGGATAAGTCATCTGCAAGAAGAGCTTCTGAAACTATTAATTTGCAATTTAATTTTTAATTACCTAATAACACTTCTAGACTGGTCTTCTGATATGTTTTAGGGTAAAACAAAAATATTCATTTGTGGTCAAAAGTTATTTACCCCCCCCCCCCCCCCCCAAAAAAAAATCCTCCAAAAAAGAGCAAAAGTATTTAATCGGTTACATTGGGGAAATCAATGGGTGCGAAAATGAAAATTAAAGGATTCATATTTTAATCTTTTAATTTTTGTTCTTTGTATCTGCAGAGATGGGTACTAATATTAGTAAATGGCAAGTACAGGTTTGCGAGAGTCTGCAGTATACAGACGCATCATAAAAATTGTCATTATTATGCAACAACTGATGTCTGGCGGAATTTGGGAAATTAAAAGATATATAGGCAGAGGATCATCCTCCTCAGGAAACAAATAACCATCCCCCTGGTGCTGGGGCTTGACTTCTGAGGCATCCTTAGTTAGATGAGTAAATGCAGGTTTTCCTGTTGTGAATGTTCTGCCTTGTAATTTCTTAAGTAGATCAAGGCTGCAAAAAACATTTTTTGTATTCTTTTAGCTCTCCGAGAGCTTGTCATTTCAATTCTTCCGATAACAATTCAGTCGAGAGTGCCTCTGCTACCTCCAGCGGAGTCTGAGGGCAGAAATTCCACAATCGGTGCATGGTTAACGGAGAAGGTATATAGGGACTCGGGGTTATGGTACTCTCGGACAATAAAAAGACATTTGTGGGGATAGAGGTTAAATATCACACGTTCAAAAACAATTTTTTTTGTTTGTTTCATTGTCGGATTAACTTGAATGAGAGACTCTTAGACCTTATTACTACAGCACATGCAGATGCATCATAAATGGAACAGCATGGGAGAATAACAAAACAAGTAGCAGAGTGGCAACTCAGTTCTATACTCTTATAAAAAATATGCACTACTTCACTTTACAGCATAATTAACTTAAGTGTGTATATAAGCCATACAAACCAAGATGGCTGGGCTTCATACACCAACTGCAATTAATGTAATGACTCTTGAATCCTTTCAAAAAAAAGGTTAGACTTTTTTCCCCCAACAATGCATGACTGGTTTCCATTTAGCTGCAATAATGTAGCCCTCTCCGATTTTTTATATCTGATGTTTACTGGAGAGGGCTACAATTCCACAGGATCTCCGTAATGGTGCAAAATTAATTTTTTAATGCGACTGACTTCGGTCTGAAAAGATCGATTTTATAATAGACCTCCTTTAGATAAAATGATTTTTTAATTCAGGTTGAACAAAGTAACCGTATATAAATCAAAACCAGATAAAACACATCAGCATGTTTACCAGTCGTCTTTTTCAGCAGCCATGACAGTTCTCGCGTGATTTTATGGGATTTACGCTTGGAGTTTTGATGGGCTTGATAACGTGAATGTCAGTGTAAATAATCGATCTTACCTCGTTCTATCACTAAAATATCATTTAAGGAAATGGTATATAATGGAAAATTCATATTTACCGCGTTAATTATGTTTATAATAGGGGAATTCCTATATTCAGTTCAAGATCCGCTCCTGAATTCTCATTGGCTGTCCAAAAATAAGACCGGTCAAGGTCAGTAAACATGGCGGACAAATTCAACTTGTGTTGTTGACATACACGAAAAATAACCGATATATGGACTATGCTTGATATTTTTGGATTAATTTATGCCATAGACATCTACAATGTTTGAGTTCAGGTAAGAAATGCAAATGTTATTGTCATTTATATACGATTTGAGACGAAATTGTTGCGGGAGTGAATCACTCACGCACTTGCACCATTACGGAGATCCTATGGAGTTGTAGCCCTCTCCCAAAAAAAAAAAAAAAAAAAAAAAAACGGGAGAGGGCTACATTATTGCAGCTAGTTTCCATTCATCTACGATGAAGATGCACCGAGATCTCTTCTTGATTCAATTCAAAATTCATCCTGCCCTCGGTTCAGACTCATCTAGCCCGGTCATACTAAAACACGCCTGCCGACGCCTGCCGGGGAAAACACGCCTGCCGAGAGAAAACCGCACGCCTGCCGTTTACCTGATGGATTATTTTAATATTTTCTTCGATATTTTATTTAACTTAACTAAATTAAGTATCATAATAACAAAAAGTTGACTTTATATTGATTATTTAGCACAAAATTAGCAAAAATGTTTAATGTTGGTAAAGATAGATAACTCTTACGTAGAATTCATACGCCTGCCGAGGAAATCTAGACGCCTGCCGTTTATTTGATGGATTATTTTACTTTTTTCTTTGATATTTTATTTCTTTTACTAAATAGATGATAATAGAAATCAAAAGTTGATTTTATATTAATTAATTAACACAAAATAAGTAAAAATCGGGTAAGCTGGTAGCTCTTACGAAGAAATCATACGCCTGCCAAGAAAATGTATACGCCTGCCGTTTATTTGATGGATTATTTTAATTATTTCTTTGATATTTTAGTTTACCTAGCTTAGTAATTGATAACAGAAATAACAACTTGACTTTAAAATCGTTAATTAACACAAAATTAGTAAAAATCGGTAAAATAGATAACTCTTACGCAGAATGCATACGCCTGCCGAGAAGAGTACACGCCTGCCTGTTATCTGATAGATAATTTTTTTTTTCTTGGATATTTTATGTTTCCTAACTAAATACAGGATCAAAGAAATAAAAGGTTATTTAGTATTCGCTGTTTAATGAAAAATAGTATTAAAAATGTTCAAAGTCTGTAAAGAAGACAAAGAGTTCTTACCCGAGGCTGCTTACGCCTGCCGAGACACTGAGTTGTAAGCCTGCTGATTTAATCGTTTATCCATGTCTTTTATTTTTATTTCTTGAAAAACTTCAGCTTTTTACATAGTTATCGTTATACTGTATTAGTGTTTTCATACCCTTATTCTTTTGTTGCAATTAATTAAACAGAAACTGTTTAAGATATATTACAAACTCGAATCAGGGACATCTGTACTGTTATATGTACATGACTTTTGTATGTCTCTGCTCGAATTTTAAGATTAAAGATGGTCTCTAGTTTTTCGAAGAACCCTTAAAATATGCATGTATTTTACGTATAATCAAAATATCTTATGTTATATATTCATACGATCTAAAAGTGGTGTCTGAAATAAGAAGGAAAGTATACTGATGTGAATATATATAATTAATGCACTGTTATACCAAGTTCAGAAATACGTATGGAGTCAAACTGTAAATACTGTGTTGGGTGAACATGTAAATACAAAATTCAAGACATGTAATCGAAATTAATATTTACACCAACTCAATCAATTCAAAAGATGCAATTCGACAATTTCATTTCTTTAGAGAAGTGGACTAGCATAACCTTTATCCGTGTATGAAGGCTATATAATGTATTTCTTAAACAAACAGGCTGGCGTACTTAAATTGTGTAAGCTTTCCAGATTTTATAAATATTTATGCTCCTAAATTATTAATTCTAGTAAATGTATATGGGGAAATGTTAGACTTTTTAAGCAAAGTGCATTTACATTTTCGTACACAATTAGTTCTGTACAATGTTCGTAACTGTTTACATCTTGAAAAACTTTTTCATCTCAAGACTTTCACTGCCTAGTTCACCAAACTATATCTAAATCTCTAGATTCTGATTCTGTTTCGCTGCGTTTTCAAAATCAAATATTACACAGGACATTCATAAGCCTGTAGCAAAATTTTACTTTGCATGATATCAGTGTAGCGGATAATTATTCCATTCAAGGGAAAGAGGGGTAGGGGGTATCAGTTTGAATATTTAAAAAAAAACCTGGCTTTTTCTAACAAGAAAATCTAACATAGACTCAATCATACCCCACTATAGACTTTTAAAACCCAA
This sequence comes from Magallana angulata, assembly GCF_025612915.1. Taxonomy (NCBI): domain Eukaryota; kingdom Metazoa; phylum Mollusca; class Bivalvia; order Ostreida; family Ostreidae; genus Magallana; species Magallana angulata. Next base: position 17,548,113 of record NC_069114.1, on the reverse strand, counting down.
TACACGCTTAACCTTCCAGTGATGACTTATTCTGTTCGTAGAAGTATAGAGCATGCAATTACCAAATCAAAGTAGAACTCTTTAGGTTGATTCAATATTCAACACAATCAATATACCGGTATAATTGTTACAGCTACATGTTCAGTATATGCTTTATTTTGAGGTTATCATTCAATATTAAGTTCGTTTAATTTTTCCAAGCTGATGAAAATGTGACCGGGTTAAAACTTTACGATTTATGGTCTCAGTTTTTAATGGAGAAAAAAAAAAGAACCCTGGTTTATTGATTAACGTTGTAAAGTGATTCAAATTATGTCAATATTCTTGGTTATAAGCCTGGACTGTCTCGTAAATAATAATGAATGATATTTTCCCCTACAAAATAAGTCTTGTTTTTCTGTGTATTTTATAAGCTTCTCGAAGATATATAGTAACACAAATGTTTCAATGTTTACGGCTATGAATGGACTATACACGTTTTATGAAGAGACGTAAGTCTGACCAATTAAAAACTGATGGCTTATTAATCAGAAATAGTTTTTTTTTATTAAGTGCTTGTACATGATATATACATATATAAGGATAAAATGGTAGTATTCTTCAATTTCATATAGATACATAAAAAATACAGATATAAGAGTCAGAAACCATGATATGGCGACCTTGCTCTATCAGTTGGAATAATTAAAGTGGACTGCAAGGTTTTAATAATACTTTTGGGTTAATAATTAGGTGCAAGTTCAAAGGCAATACATAGTATCTTAAGACATACTTAGGTAGATCGACTCGTTCATAACTATTTTTCTCAGTCACCTAAAACACACGAGAGAGAGAGAGAGAGAGAGAGAGAGAGAGAGAGAGAGAGAGAGAGAGAGAGAGAGAGAGAGAGAGAGGTGGCTTGTGTACAAGGTGCGTGCTTCACGGTCGTCTTCCAATATACAGGTAGGTAAGGTCTATTGTTTCTTAAGAGACAAAAAACCGTTCAATTCACACAGAATACACAAGAAACTAACACGTGTATGTATACACGTGTATCAGAAGAGCAACGATCACTAGTTATCTTTGGACATGTAGCCCCAACCCCGATTCGCCCAAAATATTATAGCAAAGAACATAATGAGTAAATTATTTTGTTATTAGTACATGATTTGTAATAAAATGAGATAAAAATACATTAATCTGTATGTGCATGTTCAGATTGTGGTCCCGTTTTTTTATTAACAAAACTGTGAGTGAAACTGTTTGAGGGATAGTGAAGTGAATGATATTGTAAGCCGTATCGTATGATTATATACATTGAAGAATCAATAATAACGAATGCATGCATTAATCTTTTTTTTTTTTTATCAAAACCTCCACGACCTACGATTAATTATAGTCAGTATGGTTGATTAATATAAAAATTGTCGGGAAGATAGTTTACGTTCATTAAGTTCAAAGACAACCGATCTGCATAGAATATTGCGTTCATTTTTGACTCAGAAATTTTTACTCATGAAATAAATTAAAACCGAAAAAACCACCACGTTCAGATGTCAAACATTTGGAATGTGAATGTCTTACGCTTACCGACTCGCTGCAGTTTTCTCCATATTTTATTGAATTTTTTTTAATGAAAAATACATGTACTAGAACAGTTGAACGCAGGTGCAACTACATTTATTAGTATTTTTTCTCTTGATATTTGAATTGTTTCCGTTTATGAAGAGAGAAAGAAAAAGGGCAGTGGATGGAAAAGACGGAGAGAGGAGAGAGAGAGAGGAAGTGAAAGAAGGAGAGGAGACAAAGATAGAGGGAGAGTGATAGAGATGCAAGAAAACAGCTTAATTTCTTGCTTTAACACGCAAACAACTATATATACACGTATGAACACGCCACGTTTCTAAAGCACTCTCTTTTCTCATAAAGGTTTCCGTATATAGCAGTGGCGTCGGAAGCAAATTGAAAGTGGGGGGGGGGGGGGGGGGGCGGGCTAAACTAATCCTCTGAAATCTTGACAAGGAAAAAAAACCAAAAACCTAATCCCCAATTCCCTAAATCATGAAAATCCTAATCCATAGGGGGGGGGGGGGAGAGACTATAGGTAAAAAAAAATATTCTTACCTACCAAAATCCCCCCCCCCCCCCCCCACAAATCTTGAAATTCCTAATCTGTGGGGGGGGGGGGGGGAGGGGCTATTATACCTGTGACTCCACCATCTAAATATTTCAATGTTTCCATCTTTTCATTGTAAATTTCGCAAAAATTATCTTTCTTGCGAGAAAAAGTGGGGGGGCTGAACCCTCTATGATGCTATGTGCCCATTGGTTAGGTCTAACTTAGCAAAAAAAGTGGGGGGGGGGGGGGCTCACCCCCCCCCCCCCCCGGTTCCGACGCCCATGTAACCACTGGTATCACCATTTCTGTTGGTTTACAATTTTATAACACGATTTTTTATCCAGTATTTAGAAAAACTTTAAAACAGGATTGGTCTATAGACCATAAGATCGTGGAACACTATTATAGATCGACCCTTGTGATCAGTAAGCTGTTGTAGATTGGGATATTTCAATATCAATGTTCTTGCTAACAATGTTAGTATAACTCATTGGCGGATCCAGGGGGGGGGGGTCCGAACCCCCCTCCCCCTTCTCTGGGACATATGATTTTTTTTTAAAACTTGTAATTCCTATTTAAAGGCAATCTTTCCCATCTATAATATAATTACTGTAATTATCTCAAAGAAATGCTTTTAAAATTGCTTCTTTAAAGAATGTCTTACAACATACTGTAATTTACATGTATTTCTTATATGAAAAAAAAACCCTAATGATTTTTTTTATCGACAAAAAGTACTCCCCTTCATCATCCAGTGTTCACTTCCATAAGTAAATATGTGGGAAATAAAAAAAAAATACATAAACGTAAGCAGTATCGCTAAAAACACAGATTAAAATAACAACTACAATGTATTTTCTGCTCTATTTCTTTAAAAAAAAATCGATCATAGTTCATACAGTTTTGAACTGACAAGCCATCAAGTAAAACGACGTTCAAGTACGAGTACATGCATTCGTTTTACTTTTAAAAGCTGCATTCAAATGTATTTTTTAGTTTATTAACTGAAGTAATTATAATAGAAAAGTTTTACTTCGTTTCATACGAAAAATATCTAAGAATTTTTCTTTGGCCTTGTAAATGATTTTCACTCATTCTTTTTATGAGTTGATCTACTCGGGGGGAGGTGGGTAGGGTTACCCCCCCCCCCCCTCGGTAAAACTCAAATTTCTTACGGAAGTGGGGGTGATGGAGTCCCCACCTCCCTTGGAAAATATTTTTTTTTTTACATACTAGTAAAATCACCAAAAATATTTGCCTCGACAACCCCCCCCCCCCCCCCCTCGGGACAAACCTAAATACTAACCCCCCCCCCCCCCCCCCCTGAAAAAAAATATACTTGATGCACACGTTTCGTGTTACGTTTTAATTAATATCATTGAAATCTAATTGTTGTGTCTTTATTCGTTTACTTGGTAAAGTTAAATGAAATATGAAATATTGTTTGAAAATACCAGATTATCAATTTTTGCGTTAGGCGAAAAGTTGTGATATTGATTAATAGTATCCCTCTTTACAACACAGACAGTTTTATTTAATTCTTATTCTATGATCATGTACACAGTTGACTGAAGAAAAAAAATAATGAGAAAATCATATCAGGCAATAAAATAGGTATTCGACAAGCGTAAAAGCGTACACATGTATATTCCTTGGGCGTTTCGTATCTATAGACGTGTTGATAAATCTTACCCTGTATTTCTATCATAAAACGCTTCAGTGACAGGCGTAATAATCAAAATATTAAATTCTGATAGAAAACAAAACTTTGTCAAAGTTAAAAGGGATGACATACATATTATATCATACTCGTATCACCCGACTTCATATAATATGATGAATCAATAGCAGCAATAAGTAAAGTTATGAACATAATTATAAGGCAAAATGTTAAGTCTATATAATTATATTCATAAATTATTTTATACAAATAAAAATGACATAAATAAAATGGCAAGCGAGCATATTAAATCGACAGTCGTAAGATTTCTACATAAGAGGTCTCCCTTTATTTTTAAGCCATTTGCAATTTTTTTCCTTTTTATCTATGCTTGCTATTTAGTACAGTAAAATAAAATACTAACGTAAGAAAAATATCAAATCATCTTTAGGTAAACGGTAGGCGTATGGATTCCGCCTATATTTAGCCATTGTTTTTTCTCATGTTGTGTTAATTAAAAAATGTGGTAAATTTTTAATTAATCTGATCATTTATCAAGTTAGAAAACATAAAATATAAATAAAAAAATTAAAATCATCCACCGGGTAAGCGGCAGGCGTGTTCTCTTCTCGGCGGGCGTATGCATTCTGCGTAAGAGTTATCTACTTTCCCGATTTTCACTAATTTTGTGTTAATTGATGAATTTAAAGTCAAGTTTTTATTTCTATTATCGTTTATTAAGCCAAGTAAACTAAAATATCAAAGAAATAATTAAAATAATCCATCACATAAACGGCAGGCGTATACATTTTCTTGGCAGGCGTATGATTTCTTCGTAAGAGCTACCAGCTTACCCGATTTTTACTTATTTTGTGTTAATTAATGAATATAAAATCAACTTTTGATTTCTATTATCATCTATTTAGTAAAAAGAAATAAAATATCAAAGAAAAAAGTAAAATAATCCATCAAATAAACGGCAGGCGTCTAGATTTCCTCGGCAGGCGTATGAATTCTACGTAAGAGTTATCTATCTTTACCAACATTAAACATTTTTGCTAATTTTGTGCTAAATAATCAATATAAAGTCAACTTTTTGTTATTATGATACTTAATTTAGTTAAGTTAAATAAAATATCGAAGAAAATATTAAAATAATCCATCAGGTAAACGGCAGGCGTGCGGTTTTCTCTCGGCAGGCGTGTTTTTCCCGGCAGGCGTCGGCAGGCGTGTTTTAGTATGACCCCATCTAGCCTAACCGATTTTACTGTCCTGATATATATTTTCTCTCCCGAAACTTCAGTATACTATCTGGGGATAAATTGACTTTGCATGCTGTTAGATAAATCATTAGTTTACTGTATTATTTCAAGAGCAAGACTATATACCAAAAAAAAAAGTTTGCTTAAAGCATGGGGAATATGCCCAAGGCTACCAGCTAGAATTCATATCAACCATTTCCAACAGATTCACCCTGCATGTACGTAATGCACCAAAGGTAATTACAATTAACAATTTTGAATGATCCATTCTCTCTGCTGATGCATGGTAATCAAACTTTGGATAATTGATTACCATGCAGATTCCATATTTTTTCTCCCTCTTTCTCTCTGATCACCGAGGACCTGTTGCATTTTAATTGATCATCTAAACTCTGCACGAGGGAAGGGAGACAATCAAAAGTTTAGTTGATGCAATGAAGATTTTATCACAACTTTGAGCAGACCGCAATTACCCCTATTCTTTTTTGACATGCAACTTAACTTCAGAAAAATATATCAATAATTCACTTTGTACACAAGATATTGCTGCGTAGTTTTAATAAGTGCTTGCTGAACTCTACCAGTCTAGAAAAAAAATAATCAAGTTTTCTTTCAATTTCATTGTCTTATGGAAATAAAAAAAAAATTTCTACGCAATGTAATTATAAGGGTATTTTAAGTGTAATACATAAATATACATATTTTTTCTACTAACAAATCATTTAAGTGAAAGTTCACACATTAAAATTTACCACACGATCAAATAACTGTCAGGTATACTAATTAAATTTCATTTCTTTGATCAAATATTTTTTACAATTTCATTGTTTCTAACCTTTGAATAAAATAAAAATTGCACGAATGTTTCATTTAATTCTTAATAAGGAACTTAACCCGCCGAGATATTTCAATTATTTTTTTTTTAGACTTCCCGATACAGGAAGGAGAATTTCTCTCTGACAAGCTGATCTATTTCGATTTCAGCGTGAACACATTCAAACACAGTCTTGATGATGTTCTCTGGTGTCATGCCGGCTTATATCGCCATGGCAACAATCTACTACTGTAAATAGATTTTATTTTTCCTTTGTATGGATCATCGTGCCTGGATGCAAATGCCTTCAGCAATGTCTTCAACTATTGGCTTCAACTTGGCAGTCAGGATCCATTAATCAACATATTAAAATCATCGTCTGTCCATTAAATACATTGGTTAATACAGGTCAATTACAAATCAATACATTCAACAAGAACATTTAGTTTCAAATTATGGCTGATTCTAAAATTATATTAAAACTGTTAACCTTTGTTTTTTGAAGTTTTCTAATTACACATAAATGCATGGTGTCATTTTCTATACGTCAAATAATTACCTATAGTCTTGCATCCAATAAAGCTGTAACCTTTCACCACACCTAAACTCGTCTCAGAGCTTTAATGATTCTAAGGTCAGTTTCATTAGGTGAATGTGCTTGGATAAGTCATTAAATGTTATGATTGAATAAAAATAGCAGAGGGTAAAATTAACCTTGCTGTATGCTAGAAACAGCTATGACTGCAGTTTGAAAGGTTTACCTGAAAAAATTATTCCAAATGATGCCAAAATTCAATTTGCATGCAGGAATTTTCTCTTCGAGATAAATGCTACAGTTTTTTTTTTTTTACAGCAATAACACTTATTATAAATGCTATGGCGCTGTATGGAAATGTATTTGTTGCGAGTTTGATATATAGACCCCCATCTTTAGTGCCAATCCTGACTGCACTATAGAAGTACACCCATTCTCCTTTGCTATTCTTGTAATGGGGCTGTCAATTTGGACAGCTTCTCAATGGGTTATCACTGCACTCAGATTTGTGTCTATAATTATTCATTTTGGAAAATTGGACACGGTGTGCAACAACTGTGCAGCAAAACAATAGAAACCATGCATATTTACAAAGACTGTATATATCTCAATTATTCAATTCAAAAACTTTTTTTGCATAATACACGACTGTGTATATCCTCCAAAAACCAATGCAATTGAATTTATAATCTTATTTTGCGAAAATTGATCTTATAGTGACTGCATGTTCCATCATTATTTTTTTGCACATCACTGAATAAAGCCTAACTGTCAATCAATAGCGTTATGATGGATACACATCATTTCGTAGAAACATGAATTGCTATGGGCCAAGTTGATGCAAATACAAGTAGCATGAATTGACATAGCCACTTACTACTAAGAAATAGCAATTTGCTTTACTGTAGTAAGTTATTTGAGAGAGAGAGAGAGAGAGAGAGAGAGAGAGAGAGAGAGAGAGAGAGAGAGAGAGCGAGAGAGTGCGAGCTAGTAATTCTGAGATGATAATTAGAATCATATCATAAAGAGGTTGGCCCAGATTCATTAATTGAATTTCAGTTTAATTTGCCTTAAAATCATTCTAGATAGTCCTTCAATATGTATGCATATAATCTTTACACAAATACATACATACATCCAGGTATAAACACACAATAAATACTGTGCAGGGTTATGATGATTACAAATTAATTAAGATTTAATTGCCACACCACCGCAACTTGGCTATGGACCTTTTCCTCATTCCCACTGTACTCATTTCTGAACACGTGGAAATGGTATATAATGGTTGTTCACCAAAATCATATACTCCACTGAGGCAGGAGACTTCCAATTTCATAATGGTAATTAGACTTCGGAAGCGGATCAATAAAATATGGACAAGTCGGCAGGGAACGCCATAAACAAGAGACCCATCCGTCATAACCTCCTCATCAAATCTCACCGTTTCTCAGACATATTAAAGGAAGAACTGCCTAGCGGGATTTGTACCACAAACTTGCTTTCCTAGTCTGGGTATCATATTTGATGATAACATTCTTATTCCATTAAATTTGATCCTATCACTCAAAAAATTTGCGATTTTAGTAACAATTAGTATTTATTAAAATGTGGTTTCAAGTGGAATGTACTTGTACTTTATGAACCTCATGGAAAACCATGGTTTTGCATTGCATAAATGAGATTGATAAATGCTTTGTGTAACTACTGTTCGCCCCCGTTTTATTTTTGCCCCTTTTGCCCTTGTTGTCAGAGGGCGAATTTAAGACTGGGCAAACTCTACATTACAAATAATATATCTGTTAACACAACTGCATCTGGGCGATTTGAAGACGGGGCGAAACTGTTTATATTTGCAATTGTAAAAGGATGAAAATTACACAGGGCGAAAATAACCCTGTATACACTATTATCAAATAATTTTTTTTTTATAATATACCCATCAATTTTCCTTTCTTGATACTGTCAATATCACAGAGTGTGATTAAAGTTTCCGGATTCCACACTGTGGGTTTCCCTATCACCACTCTCTGAAACTGATGACGTAGTACACATTAAATAATGTCTGTATTTTTAGCTCGTTTTACAAGAATTTGTTTAAAAACAGTGTTGTTCTAAAAGTAAACGTCACACAATCGATTTTAAAAAGATCGTTCTGTAATAAACTTTTAAATGGACAAGGATTTATGATAAATTTATCATTATAACAGTAACTTGATCCAAAGAGTCGGATCACGTCTTGTACATCTGATGATACGCGCCTGGCAACTCCACATAATCCGACGCTTTGTATCATCTTACTGTTAAGATTAAGTATAATAGATTTAGTTAATGGCCACGAGTTCAAAATCTAAAATTGAAACCCTCTAATCAGAAAATCTTATTCAATTCATGTAGAAGAACTTCCGCTTCTTCCATTTTAGTGTATATTCCTTATACAGATTTTGTATGGTGGTGTTTTTTTTTTTTTAATCAAATATGTCAACATGCAAGATAATTATGTTGACATGCAAGATATGTATCTCGCATGTCAGCATAAATAAGTTGCATGTGGACATAAATAAGTAGCATCTAGCATGTTGGTAGCCACATGCAGCCACAGTTTGATTTTTTATAGAATTAAAATAATTTTGATCCGATTGCAATTTTCTTGCGTATCAACATAGTTGTGTTGCATGTTGACATAAATATCTTGCAAGTCAACATATTTATCTCACGTTGACATATTTGATAGAAATATAAATACACCTGTCTTTTTTTCTGTATATTAGTTTTCTAATGACACCTGACCAACCTTTTCCTGTCCTTTTTCTGTAAATTAGTTTTCTCTTTTCTCTCTTGCCACCTGGACAACCTTTTCATCAAATTTGATCAACCTACCACCAATTTGGTGTATTTGATATACATAGCGGTTTTGATACTCAGAGTACAATGTTATGTGTGCAGACAGATACACTGTATTAAATCTGTCAATCCTTTAAAAAAAAAAAAAAAAAACGCAGACAAATAAAGACGTAGTTCTTACTGTTTAAAGATATCGGATAAGCGTTGGGAAAAAACACGGCTTAAAACATTGAACTTCAAAATCCGATATTATTAGGGATAGAAATTGGGGAGGGTAGGGAAAGAAAAAACAACAATAAAAAATCAATATACGACAGATCACAATCCCATGTGACAAGTAAATGGCTTGGGGCTACAGATCTAGAGTATTTTTTTAGTCCCTCAGGCTCTTCCATAGACATGTAATATAAAGTCACTGACCCAGAATTTCCACACTGAGTAATAGATGGATAATTCTTAAGTCAGTCTCCAAGGTAACCATAGCAATGGAACAATTTATAGCATAGCTTCTTAAGGGCATAGAACCTTTTATGCAATGCTTCAACTTTTATGGTATTGAATATCAAGAATACTGTGATGTACCTGGTAGGTGTCTCTTGCAATTCCAAAGTTACATATTAAATCATAGTACTGAAGAACTGACGGGAGTTGATTTTGTCGATGTTTATTTATTTTAAAATCAATGATATGTTAACATTTTGCATGACAATACATGTAGTTTCTAATTTTAATTACGCACATTTTTATAATTTGAATTTTTGGACATTTCCGACAAGAATATCGAGAAACCCCCATATAAATCATGTTAAATAATATTTAAAGATACAATTAATTCAATCAAACTATGTATCAGTAATAGAAATATTTCTCAAAAATTGTATGGATTCAAGCAATATTGAACTCTAGTCTCGTTCAACCAAACGCTCGGCTGACACCGTAAATCCCCGACTAGGATTTACGGAGACAGCCGAGCGTCGAGTTGAACGAGACTATATTGAATTCTGGCGTAGGAATACATATGACTACAAAAATTTTTAAATTGTTCGTGTCATTTAAAATCTGACTATTTTCAAGGTATTTATAAATAAGTTTACTTGAAAAACAATGCTTTAGCATACATTACCTCGAATTTATCAATTATTTTAAAGAACTAAGTCTTGTCAGCAGCAATGATTTGTGCTGAGGTCCAAACACTGTTTCACTTTCGGTTTGTCTGAGTAACTGCATAGCAGAGTTGATTAAAATCAACTCCCAAAAACTGAAACACTACATCTGTGTGTAAACTAAAAACAAAGTAACCAGCAACTTAAAGAATAAACCTCCAACTATGCTGCATTCCTATTTGTGATTACTTTTTATATGTCTAAGCAACATGCAATATGCTGTAAACAGTTAACAAAGTTTGCTAATAGGAGAGGACACGTTTTTTTTAAAAGGATATATGGAAATACATAGCGCATTATACCCATTTTTTTTAAATAGTCAATATCATTTCAGCAATTGAGTCTAAATGATTGATTTATGCCTTTACAAGTCACCTCAAAAATATTTCTTTCATATCATAAATGAAAACAGAGAAACAAGAATAGTATAAGACTAAAGACAATCCTTACTTGTGTTAAATATTAATTGTTGGGACCAATCTTTAAATTATTTTTTTTTTAAATCATCCCTTTTTTTACATATCAAAATCCATCAAACTGTAAAGTTTGAAGAAAATCTGTGACTATGTGTGAACACCAAATTTTGATATTTACATAGAATTGATCTTTTAAGTTAAAACCTTACAAAGTGTAGGAAAATGTTCAAATTAGATTGATTTGTTGATTTCATCTTCAGTAATTTGTGAGGCTGATCTGATAGATAACTTGTCGACCAGACAGCACCTCCTTAACGATTCTCTTCTCACAACTCTCAAATCCTAAATCTGTCAAAATGTACTGCTATCTATTTCATATAGATTACTTGAGGAACTTAATTTAATCATGTAGTGTTAATCAATAAACAGACAACTGATGTAATACTCTTAGTTATTTGGTAATTTCAATTACAATTTCAATCAGCAGCAATGATCTAGGTCACACCTCACATTTTAGAATTACAAATTACATGTATGCATGAATTGTCCTCTGATCATTTACATTTCAATCACTTCCAAACAGTTTCTGTCAATGCCACACTTATAGAGAGTATCAGGTTCTGGAAAGACCAATACATTGTAGCTAAAACACATTCATTGTTTCCCAGTTAATGTTGATTTGTCCACACTTTACAAACACAAATGTTATGACCTGTGTGAATAGTTTGATCCTTACTCAAACATACCCTGATCCCTAATCAAATAGTAAAGCAGAGTTCCTTCACTTAGCTCATACGACCATTGAACTATTTTGTGCATAAATACCTGCAAATCTTTATAAATCTTTAATTTAATTAATACAGTTTTCACTTAAGCTGTTTGGCAGTGGGTTAAAATCCAACCTTATCTTTGATGTACAAAGTTTTGGGATGAATACAATTAACAATATTAACACACAGAGACAAACAAAGAGGATGAATAAAAAACATTCTTTGCCAAACTTTTTTTTAGTGTTTAGTATCATGGGTTTAACTTAAACATAGAGCATTTTAAAGTAGTTTTAAGATCATTCAAATGCATTATCTAGTATACATTCATTTTTAATATCATATGTGTATCTACATCATATTTTAATTATAAGGATCCCAATGCTGGATGACAACACAAATCAGCACATTTGTCACAAAAATGTCTATGAAAAGATTTTCATACCGAGTTTTTGTTTACTACTTATCATCTGGCATGAATTTGTTCCTAGTTGATACCTGGTCCATTCTTAAGGTAGTTAACTACACCTAGACTAATACTTTTTAAGACGCTACGTCACAAGATGGCGGTTAAATGTTTTGTTAAACTGTTTGTATCAATCAATTTAGATGTATATCGTCATAGCTCAGTGGTTAAAGAATCAGGTTTGTGAACCGCAGATCATGATTTCGAATCTGCCTGTGGCTTTTGTTCATTTTTACTGAATAAAATTTTTTAAAATATCATTTTTATCCGAAATTGCACATTTTTTCACCTATTTTACATATATATTTCTTATCCATCATGCTCTATCATACTCAAGTAATTTTCTGCTGATTTGAGAAACTATTTGAAGGTGTAGTGAAGTACCTTAAGGAGGTTTGGTAGTCAATAAATTACCCATCAGTTCTTCCTTGAATATTTAGATACAAGTTTTTTAAACTTTATAATATAGTATTACTATTATTTTGTAAAGAAATATTCCATTTATCTTACATTACTTTAAATTTTTAATGTTGATCGATTCATTTCTAGATATTCAAAAAAAGACCTTAATTTTTCAAGGAGATCAATATAGTCTAAAATTGGTCAGGACCATCTATAGCCTCCTTAAATAATTACAAACACCTTAACAAAAAAACCCAAAATGGCCCCTACCTCTCCATATTCATCACTGGTGGACATTGGTTCTGGCATGGAATGGTCCGGGTAACCATAGCGCCAAGGATCACCCATTGCATGATGGGGTATGTCTCGGACCTGCTCCATCGCAGTGAACCTCTCTACAAATCAAAAGAAACAAAAATTCAAAACGATGATTTACAATCATTTTTGATATACCTTCTTGGTTTTATCTTTCTTTTTTTTTTGGTTTTGCCTGAGAAGTGATTACTGGACTGTAAATACCTGTTGTACTGTTAACTGTAAGTTGTCAAAGATGAAAGCATTTGAGGATTTGACAACACTTAATACACACCATTCCCTCTCTTTCTCTGACTGAATATTCAGTTACGTCAGAAAGATCAACTGACTAAGAATTCATTGGTGACAGATAATTCTTCACAGAGTGCATTTTCTACTCTAAAGCACTGCCCCAGAAACACTTTTTTTTTTAACAACGAACCATCACTGAGCAGACTAAGAGATACAACTCTAGCTTCCAATAGCGTTAAAATGCTTGCCAGGAATTCACAGCTGCAGATTATACAGACATCAAGATTTTGATATAATATATATGGTTATCATATGTATTTTAAATTTGACCAACATCTATCATTTATTACTCTTTTTTTTAAATTTAATCTTCAAGGGTAGAAAAAATACAATGTACCTGGTACATATTAATGGATGATTTGAACATCCTTTGCAGTTAGCTAGTTCTATAGTACACACCCAATAACTACCAACTCTATCGCATATAAAATATGAAATTTCTTTAAAGATAAGATAGCGTTTTTTTCAGCAGTGGATATATGATACCAAATCCTGGCTAGCATGTTTAATAAAACAGATTCTATAGCTATCAGTCGATTAACATATACCCATCGGTATTTTCACTTTCTGTCTTTTTGATCTAGTGACAACAAAGTGAAAAATAACATGCATTAAATAATAGGCCTTGCCTTGGAGCTGTTTTGTATTATAGATAGATCTTCAACATAAAACAGATATAATTACTGACAATCAAAAAAGTTGGCAATTTCAAATAACAATCTTGTATAATAATAAAGTACTTCTTAAAATGAAATTTTAACAAAATGCATATTAACAACAATATGATGATAATACATATTTAAAATAAGAAAAGGTTTCCATGAATTTAATTCTCTTGAAAGATTAGACTTGCAAATTTTCATGCACCTTTATAAGTGCATGTATAAACTTTTAAGCTTGTCAAAATCTGAGGATCACAATTAAAAATTTGAAGCCAGTACGATGACATCCTTCAAATATTTGAATTAAATGAATAGAAAGTGCAAACATGAATTATTCAAATGTGCTAATGAAAGATGTTTCTGTTGAAGTACTTGTCTACAAGAAGTCCTGGCATCTTAATATATTTCCACCCAATCTGAACTATAGTCAATTTATTTGGCTTTTCAGGGGGAAAAAAATTCCACCATTTCTGAAGTTTTTCAGAAAGGCAACGGAAGTGACATCATCCATTGATTATAGGCCTTTGATCCTTTTGACTTTAAAATACATGTATATACCAAATTTGCCCCAACATCAGACCTAAACAAGGTGACTTGTACTTTTCTGTTTCACTAGGGGGAACAATTATACAAATGAACGCCAGGTAACAAAGCCATGATGTATCATACAAGTGTATGAGAAAAAAATAACCTCGTTAAATCAATCGTATAATTATTTGGTCTTTGGGATCATAAAACAAAAGTTCTGCTGAACAGCCATTGATCAAACTAAATGAATTCTTATTTTACCACCAGTGCATTTGAGCACCCATCAAATAGAATATAGCCTAGTAATCAAAGGTTCAAAGCCACCTTAACCTTTGTACTGCATGAAAAATACCTAAAGTCATGCCTAGTGCAGAGAAAAATTTCAGCATATAGCCACCATGTCTACACTGAAATAGAAATGTACCAGATTAACTGGAATGTACCTATTCTAATTCAGTAATCAATACACAGCTCTCTCTAATGAAAGACTATCTAGGACTTCTTATGTAATGAAGTTAATAACCTAATGAATATTCATTTCATTATCATCTTCATCATGAATATTCATCATCATCATTTTCATCTTCATCATCTTCATTGTCGTTTGAAGCAGATATTTACTGGGAATGATCTATTGATTTGGTTAATGCTTCACTGTGTCATGTTCTGGTCTGTTACGTGGGAAACTTTGATGTCAAACTGTGTCAGTGATCAATAATTTAAACAAACTGCTGGTACACATATAAAAACAGACCTATGACATCATCACTGAACTAATTAACTTCTGGCAAACTAGTTCGAAAATTAAAAATTAAAACCCCAAGGACAGTCTTCCCGTTAATGAAGTGCAGCTGTCTTAAATTGAAAGACTTTTATCCTCCTTCCTCCTCCAAAAAGATGAGTGACAAAGTAGGCCAACCTCAGCTTCAAGAATACTGAACATGATTTGATTGATTGAATTTGTTTTGGTCAGCATGTGTTCCAATGATAACAAACTGAACTGTAATTTTGCAATTATCAGCATCTTATGATTAATATGTATACATACCGGTATATATATTTATGATCTTATGATGTCATTTTCTAAGCGCTATATAAAACCAACTATTATGTTACAAAGAAAATCAGGCTGATGAACCTGAGGATGAAATAGGAGGAAAAAATGCTAAATGGCATCCCAGAGTTGTACTGAGGGGGAAAAAAATTAGGTGAAATAAAACCCTTGAAAGCAATATCTTAGAACTAAATTAACTGTCATCATGACCGATCAGAACGATTATTTTTCTTTTCGCAGACAAGGAAGTTGAATGATTGTTAAGATTCAGCCGAATTTTTATAAGTGTTCTTTTTGCGACAGATACATATCATCAGGTTTTTATATGCATTCTTTACCGACTGATATATTATTGTAGGTTTTCAGCCGTTTTCTGCATTGCCCTATTGTCTAAGGAAACATTAAATTCTCCAGAAAAATTGATTAAAACGTTAGGACGGTTTAACGACCATCCTGGGCTGTATGATGTGCACTGGGAGATGTTCCCTGTAACCAGCCATAAATCAGGTTGATGAATTCCTTAAATGTAGACTGAAGCATTCTGATTCATAAAAATATGGAAATATGCCTTTTTCTGGGGTTTTTTTCTTAACCTGTACTATATGTACTATAGTTATCTTGTCTTTCAAGACTGAGACATATTGCATGAACAATTTCTGAATGCCACTCCTTTGTGAGAAAAAGAAAAACACTAACACATCACATATTGGATATTTAGTCTCCATAAGACTCAGATTAACAAAGACAATTTCAGATATCATGAAATAGTTCTAATGAAAGTATATACCACACTGCTGTGTTTTCCTGTGTCACAAAATTTGCAAAATTGGGAAAATGTCTCACATTTTTAATTTGTGTTAGTTACCTTTAAAATTAGATCATGAAAATTACCAGATGCATAGTATTTTCATTCATTATACTGAAAACAAAGAATTAAGGATCCAGCAATATAATTTTAGCAATTTTCTACAGGGCAGCAAAAGTTTCACTAGTAGGATAACTGAGGATAGCCACTATGAACTGTAAACCAATGTTAAATTTCCAATTTTAAGAAAACTTTTTGAGATTTACAAGAACAAATAATTATTGCCACATGCAACCATAACTTACCCATTTGTGTTTTTTTCATAATTTCAAAAAATTAGGCTCCGAGAAGCCAAAACTAGTCATCTTGAACAAATTAGTCACTGATGGTAATTGGAAAAATAATGCAGTTAGGAAAAAAATGAAATTGGTTTACAATAACAAAGTAGGACTCTTTTTTTTTTACCTGATAAACTATAAGCTATACTAGTTGAATGAAACTAATCCTTCCAAATATCTGTCATAATCATGGGCTTAAAAATGCGATCTCTTAAAAATATATATCTCCTTATATCTATTCTAACACTTTACATTAAATTTAAATTTTGTTTTCAACCATCTAATAAAAAATATCTTGTTTTTGCAGACATTTTACATAACAGGACAGTGAAAAGTTGATAACAATCAATACATCACGATACATGGATGCAAGTGATTTTTTGCACCAACGTCGTTCTGTGAAAAAAAATAGACAACTAGCCTTTATGTCTAGAAGTTAGAGGAGAAATTTGTAAATGTTTAAATCAGTAAACAAACCAATAAAAATCACTTGGTTTCAAAGGAGATGCTTGCATGATCCATCCAACTCTATTACAAGTTTTCTAAATCGATCAAGTAATATTTGAAGACTCAGCTAGTTTCCAGAAATTGACTTAAGCACTTAAAACACACCAAAAAAAAAAAAAAAATCCTGATAATATGACATATGTTTCCTATGATGATAAACCTTTGAAAACCTACACACATGACCGAAGGCATGAAAAAAAAAAAATTCAATTAAAAAAGGTGGATATCTTAATCAGTTATCTGTCATTGTTCACCAAATAAAGTATCGAGTTGGGTCCATTAGGTTGCGGTTAGAGTGCATCTGATCCGGACCCATCAGTCCCAATTGAAATATTTACTACACGTATTGACAACTTGAGTGGGTGGATAAAGCAATTGTGACATCACACCAACACAGATATAATGGCCCAAATCTTGGCGAGTTTTTAATCACACTTCACTTGTTAATGAATCAGTATAAAAGAAATGAATATCAGTGTCAATTGATTTTTTGCATTGTTTCAGAACATGGTAATGATGTACGTTGATGATTTTTTTTCCCTCTGAAATAGTCTTATCGGTTAATATTATCAACTTTATAAATTATACATATTTTTGCTGGTTTTTTCTTGATAGGATCTAAGCCTATATATATATATATAGTGTTGTTTTTAAATCAGAGAACCAAAAATAATGCAGTAAAACTACGCTAAAAACATGCTACATGGCGGAAATAAAATTTAGCATTTATATTTACTGTCCAATATAAATTTTTAATTCTTTGTTTAACAATGCAGTGCACTTCAATTCCCATAAAACTATCATTTTCTTTATGGTAAGAACAATAAATGCCACTTAAAATTGAAGTTCATTACTTCTACAACAGAAACAAGAATCTCTGCATGAATATGCCTGAAAATGTTCTGCTTTCATTTAATTCTAGATTTGATTAATTATACATTAATTAAGACATACAAAATGATTTTAAGATTCCCCCTACAAATACATTTTACAGCAATAAACATCAGAACAGTGTTTTTCTGAGTGAAACTACTCATTAAAATGTTCAGATTAATATGAAAATATTAAAATACACTGTATAATATTATTAACTAATGTAAATTTAAGCTTATTTAGTCCCACACCCAATTATTCTTCAAAAATTGATACAATTGATGTTATCATGTAAATATCCTTATATTTAACTTAAAAGGGGTCATGAACTCTGATGATCACACTATTAATTGTTCCACAAATAGAGCCACATTTTAACAAAGACATTTACTTTGGGTATATGTCAAAACAGCATTTTGATGGAAGCCTGTCTATTATTGCATTTTCAGTCATTGGCTCATAGAAATCAACATCATTTGTCCATTTAAAATTGACAAGCCTTGTGTAATTAGTGCATCTTTCACTTGAGGCCAGTGTCATTTTAAATTTGTTCTGATGCAAGAACTAGATGGTTACATCATCTAAAAGTCTATCACCTTGTTTAAATACTCAGCTCTGCAACAGACTAAAGCTGTACGTCTTGAAGGTATGAAAAAGGTATAAAGAAGCAACCTAAGAAAAACGATAATTATTACATTTTCCCCATCCCAATGCAATGCTCTCTGACCACAGATATATCTTAGTCATTCAATATTCACAGAAAGCTGATTCCCTGTCGATTAAATGGTCTTCTAAAACTCAAATAATAAGTTCTAGCTCAGACATTTTGCTCAGCCCAGACAGATAAAGAACACAAATTAGAATATTTCTCTTTAATGTACCTTAATAGATTTTTTATTAGATACATCATTGTCATAAAAGAGATTAGTGTAATGTAACATTTGTCTTACTAGCTTTTAATTATTGAAATAAAATATGAGCCAGTGTCTAGAGATATTAAATAGGTTCTCTGATTAATAAATACCTTTTTATATCTCATATTTATCTCATCATTATCATCATTTGTTGGAATCAAAAGCCAACTGGCTTTTTATGTAAACACATGCACTAAAAATGTCACATCAAAATTTGTTTGGGCTAAATAATGATTTCACAGCCAATCCAACAATGGAAGTCAGTACTTTCAATACTTTGATTTTATCAATTTTTATCTATTTTGTTGTTGTTGTTTAAAGTTGAACTTTACTTTCAAAAACCTGATTAAATATTACCATTTTTCTTTGTTGAAACAATTAATCATGTTCTTTAATAATTTTCATAAGGATCATTATTAATAGAAGGATCAGCCCACTCAGAGCATTAGATGGTTGTTCAATTGACATAAAAGTCTTAAGATTAATTAAGATTAAAATCTGAATCCAAACGAAAGATCAAAAAATTTTGAAACATCCCCCCCCCCCCCAAAAAAAATAATTTTTTGCATTCATTCTTATTTTACAATTTTTACAGTACAGATCAGCCCCAACCAGTTTACTAATGTGTTTACATTTGTGGTTTACCTAAGAGTTGACCCAGAGTGCATGGACAGAGAAAGCAAACCCCGATCAGAAGTATACCCCTGAAAGCAGACACTACATGTGTATAAGGAATACACAAGGGGCAGGAATTACAGGCAGTAAGATAGTAAGATAAAAGACAGATCTGCTTCACACTTTGGAGCATACAGTGGACCCAAAAAGTAAACCCTGAGTAAACCCAAAGTAAATCCCGGGTGGACCCAACTTAAAAAACCCAGATTGGTCACAAATTTTTGAATAGCAGACCCAGATCTAGAGTAAACTCAAAGTAAGCCCCAAAATTTAACTACTGGGTTTGGTTGGTGTCTGCTCTGGTGTGAGGTTGGGTCTAATCGGTACTCTATATCCCATTATTCTAATACAAGATTTATAAAAAAAAAAATAGCATGTTTTTGGTTTGAAAAAATACCCCAAGATATCTCATATAACTTCCTGGTGTCTTGCTCTCATATCAATTAACCAAATAAAAGCATTCTTTCTACAAACTTAAGGCGTTATGGTATTATGGGACTTAATATTTTTTTTTCACTTGTTCCTTTGGGAATTTTAAAATTCATATCTAAAAAATTTTTCAAATGATTTTTTGGATATTTTTCTATATTTTGACCCCCCCCCCTAAAAAAAAAAATACAAAACAAAAAGTGCCAGCCTTCTCATCCTTATATCAGGGGATTACAGAATTGTATGTACTAAATTACCCAGTTCCTATAGTTGTATTTATCTCTTCATTTGTACTAAATTATTGTGTGTAGGTGTGCTCTATCATAATGTCGATCCCCATTAAAAGTAAGACTGCAGGAAATTTATCTACAGCCATCAAATCCATAGTCTAAAAATATATTTCAACTTGCTGTACCTGCTGCATATCTGTTATTCACATCTGCTTCATGGTGAAAAATAAGGCATCAAAACAAATTGCAGCCACAAAAGTATAATCCTTATTTGTAAAAGTCAGATGGAACTCGATAATCATAAATCTGAATCTACATGTACATCTCTTCCTGATCAGGCTCAGCTGGGTTCTAAAGCAATGATCAAGATAATATATATGAACATCGGGGATTGGCTTGGTTAAGGTCAAACCCAAAATGCTGCCCTAATTTAAATCAAGCTCATGCATTAACCTTTAAATGCAGTTTTTTTGTATTTATAGTACATCCCAATTGTTAATTAAAATTTTTTTGTGCAAATCAGAGATGCAGAATTATTTGGTTGTAGAGATGAACGTCTGATATGGTTGGACAGATTATTAATGCTCAAAGAATTGATTTAAATCTTTGCAGACATAATACCACACCTTCACTCAAGGTAAGCTAGCTAGCACATCATCATAAACCATGGCCAATATATATACAATACTCTTCCAAACTCTGGGCCATGGCTTGAGACAATGGTAATTCAAGCTTAGACTGAGTCTTATACATGTATATAAGCATTCTTATTATGCAAACACTGAAAAAATCTGACCTGCAATTAAGTGTACTACAGATACAATACTTGATATAGTAAAATTATGAGCAATATCTGGGCTTTATAGGTCCACAATGTACAATCTACAATGTACATACAATATATATATACCAGGAAATACGCCATCCACAATTAGACAACTGAAGAAATACACTTTTCATGTTATTTTCGACCGACACAATAAGACTGTCACCATTATTTCTAAGATACATGTAATATGTAACCTCATTCCTCAATCATCTTCACGTTTGCCAAGTAACCAAACCTGATGTGTAAATTATGAAAGTCATTTGACAGAATCATTATCAGAACGTTCATTATCAGAACTTTTATTTGACATTTATATGCCAGTTGATGAGCAGATAATTAAAGCCTTTTAGTTTACACTATTACCAGTTACTGTAGCTCTTTGACAACGCTCATAAGGAGGCTATACACTTCATATCTTTGATAGCCCACAGTTTATAAGTTTTGCATCAATTCAGCTCTAGCATCTCCTTACACAGAAGATTTCCTATTCAACTTACTAATTAAGCAATGGTTCCGATCAGACCCAACCCAACACCAGAGCAGACCTAACTAAACCCCAAGTTTACGCATTTTTTAAAAAAAATTTACGTCCAATCGGGGTTGACTATGGGTCCACATGGGGATTGCTTTGTGTTTACCAGTGGCTTGCTTTTGGGCTCCACAGTGAATGTACCTTTTATCTTACTATCTTACTGCCTGTAATTCCTACCCCTTGTATATTTGAAATATTCATGTAGCATGTGTGATTTCAGAGGTATACCTCTAATCCGGATTCACTCTCTGTGTCCACTCTTGGTTTACTTTGGGTTTACTCTGAGTCCACTCAAGAGTACAGTCAACCCAGAGTAAATTCAAAAAGTAAACCCAGGCTAAGTTGGGGTTCACTTTCTGTTAGGTTTAGTCTGATTGGTACTGTATATTATGTAATGCACCATATCTCACACCTTTTCCCATGTTCCTTGATGAGGGAAGATCAATGGAATGAAAAGAGAGATTGATAAGCAAAACGTAAACAAAAGATATCCATATTAAGAAATACCATAAAAAGCACAATCGTCATCATCATCATCATCATCTGCAACAGCTAAATTCTAAAACATCTTGAATGGCAACTGAAAATGTTTGTTAACCCATCCCAATAAAATCAATTCAGTATTATAATTGCTTTTTTCAATCGCCATCATTTAAAGTACACCTTTTCTTAATCTGATAAAAAAGACACATTACAAAACAGCATCAATGTCTCCATCACTACAGGGAAGATTAAAAGCTAAGTTATGTCGTCCATAAAATCCTTACATTTTAACCACATTATCTAGTTGTACATTAAATCATTATCTCTGCAACAAAAAATGGCCCCTATATTACAGGGGAAAAAAAAAAACCTCTGCCAATTACACACGTAATCCATGTACAACTTACCAATCAGTGACACCATAGGGAAATCGTCCTTCTCCATTTGTTGTAATTATAGCATACACACAAAGCCGGCAAAAGACTGAGGAAGACGCCGACACCAGAAGTCAAGTCTTCATGGACTATGTCAGTGCTCTGACATCATTACAGAAGCTCAATGGAAACTTCTCTTAAATTGTGAATGTCACTCACAGTCATTCAGTGTGAAAAAAAAGGCCTGATCATGAAAAATGTATTCCAAAGCACTGAAAGATCTAGAGGAGGGGGCAAAGGCAACGATTGCAGCAATCCAGTGGAAGAGTCAATCAATTGAAGAAATCTAACTTCTCTAAATAATCAGATTTTTGTCTGTTTGGCTTAAAAGTGCTTTTGGATCAATAGTTGTTTTATATAATCCCTTTTATGTTGATCAGGTCAAACCAACTTCTCACACATATAAACAAGTTAGGTTTTGCTACACTGGTCTGGTGCACCTTAACACGAGATTTATAACTCATTCAAGACATTTACTTTCTGTCATTTTAAATGATTATTTCAAGATTTGGCAATTCATTATCATATGTAAGGTACATCAATGAAAGTAAATTGGCTGCCTGCGGTCGTTCCTGGCCGTGTCACCATGACGACACAACAGCCTTTTTTTTTTTTTGAAGAGTTTCACCAATTTCAAAGGTCAGAAAACAAAAGAGAATATCCTACAACATTCTGAAATCTAATTAAGCAAGGTAATAATCATACTATGCGCTAATTAATTCATTTCAGTTTGTATGAAACGTGTATATGATTCATTCACCCCATGATAAATGAAATATGAGGTAAGCTAAGGTAAACAATCAACACTTAATTATTGAAACAGACCCATTTTATACAAAAACAATAAAGCAAAGAGAAAAATACCACATTATGAATTGCAATCTTTACTGAATAAAATTCTTGTCAACATTTAAATAACTTGAACCAAGCTGTCATATTAAAAATGAATAGTATCCATCATAAGTTCATGACCCTTGTTTCTGCTTATCCCACAGAGTCACATGAACTAGTGAACTTATCATAAAGTACATTCAGCGTCGGAAAATCAGACCTATATGAACAGTGTATCAAGGATGTTATATATAAACAATAATTGATTTTAGAATGATGAAACAAAAATTATCATCCCACCTGCTTGACATGAATTTAATTGTCTTTTCATAAACAATACAACATTGTGCATGTCAGGAAAAAAAGATCGAGTGTATATCAAGCTCCCAACAGCCCATCATAATTACCATGTCAGGGAAAAAATGCATGCTTTCAACCACATATCGATGATGGCTAATTACCTTAGAGAATCCACTTTTAACAAAACACAGGTGATCATATTGTTTAAAATAGCTATATAATTGTGTTTTTACAATAATTAAAATTCTTAATCAGCATAGGAAAGTGTATAGTTGTAATTTGTCAAATGACCAAATGAAAATTAGGATCCTGACAAATGAAGCAA